>NC_069728.1:10443735-10523735 GCF_027358585.1 Pangasianodon hypophthalmus | reverse complement strand
TAATATAATATAATAATATATAAAATATATACACACACATAATATAATATAATAATATATAAAATACTGAGTTAATAGTGCATGTTATTTCTAACATACCTCGCAATGCTTATTCTTAGACCCTGAACTACTGAGGGTGTGGTTTTGACAGAGACTGCTCTTCTGGTGCTCTTGATAAGGACTGCTCTAAATGTGAATGTACTGTAGTCTGTAAATATGCAGCTCATCTTCATTCCACAAGGAAAACTTCACATTTGCAGATATTTCCACCTCCAGTCAGTGACGCTGTTTAAAGTGCGGGTCTTGCGTAAAAAGGTGCGGTAACGCCCTGCCACGCACGTTCTCTCACGCGCTCTGATGAGCGACAGCCCCTCTGCGGCTCACTAACCTGAGCCACAAAACATGATATGGCATCTGTAAGACGTGATTCCAAACCGGGTGCACACTGCTGACAGATCCGCCAAATCATTAAGGTATTGTGGAACCAAATGTTTAAGCGTAATGAGTTTTTGATTATTTTATTATTGTGAGGTTATGTAAAGCTGATTCAGTCCATGATTATAGACGTCTCTGTAATATAATTTTAGTTTCACAAGAGTTAAAGCTTTTGGAAATCAAAACATGCCTAATTGCATTTTTTTTTGTCAGTGTTTGTCTTTTTCTTGCATTAGCAGAATATCTAAATTGGTTTATTTGTTGATAAATTCTTATATATATATATATATATATATATATAAAACTTTAACTTTATGTATGTGTGTGTGTGTGTATATATATATATATATATAGGTTATGCCTTAAGTGTTGTTTGATTGTGTATACACATCAGTGTGTATAAGTTTCTATACAGAACCCAACAACAGAGTGTTTCTCTATCATAAAATGCTCCAAATAGAAGCTAATTACCCCCAAAGAATTCCTATTTCTAAGCGCTTGTACACATATTTCCTAACATTTGCTTATTTTCTACCATTATTCCTGGACAAAAATACCATCATGCAAGACTTCTAAACTATTTGTGCAGACTCGTTGGGTGAGTGACGCCACCCTTGAATAGTTTTGCTTAGTAAAACTTGTTGTGTGACTTTATTTTTACAGAGGTGGGTAGCACACTGTCCCATTCTTTCCATTAAGCCAGTCATTACAATAATTTGCATATCCTTAGTAAAGTAATATTTTATAGAACATTGTTTTCTAACCATTGTTTAAAAGGGGTCTTTATAGTCGAACTAACCTATGTTTGTTTTGAATTTGCATTTAAACTAGGGTGCTTTAATACTATGTGTGAGACATGCTCACTCGTGGTTACATAAACAAGGAAGGATACTTGAGTGCTTAGCTCATTGTATGTCACACACACTGATAATTCACTGTTTCAGGTATGCCATTAACCCTTCTCTTTCATCCTCACCTAAGGCAGCCATGAGGGACAGACTGAGTCACCTACAGGCTTTTTCTGTGTCCAGAAGTAATCTGGAAGAGCAGGAATATGCAGACTCAGTCTCGGACTCATTCAGCAATGTGGAATTGGAAGATGAATTCCCACAGCAGGCCATCATTTTCGGCAACAATGAGATGGATGCTGTGTTTGATGAGGCTCAAGATACAAGGCGTGAGATTCAGTTCATCCATCTGGATGTGAAGCGGCTCAGAGAGCAAAACACGCGCATCCTTAGTGAACCAACTAGAACCAGCACAATAAAGCGAGACTCCAATGCCATTGCTGCTGACATCAAATCCCGTGGGGAAGATTTGCTGAAACGTCTTCGTGAGATGGACTCTCATGCCAAAAAGCTGGAAGAGGAGCATGGTATCAATTCAGCTGTAGCCAGGATTGCTCGAACACAGTATGCTGGGCTAAGTAACAGCTTCCGTGATGTGATGATGGAATACAATGAAGCAGAGATGAACCACAAAGAAACGTGCAAAACACATATCCAGAGGCAGATGGAGATTGTAGGGCGAGAGGTGACGGGTGAGCAGATTGAGGAAATGCTGGAGAACGGCCAGTGGAACATCTTCAGTGATAACATTCTCACAGAGGGGAAAACAGCACGATCTGCACTCACCCAGATCGAAAGCCGACACCGTGACTTGCTGGAGTTGGAGAACAGACTCAGGAGTATCCATGAGGTGTTCCTGGATGTGGCCATACTTGTGGAAGACCAAGGGCCCATGATAGACTACATATTTACCAACATTCAGAAAACTGATGCTAAACTCGGAGAAGTCCTGATTCAACTTGACC
The DNA here is from genome assembly GCF_027358585.1 of Pangasianodon hypophthalmus. Lineage (NCBI taxonomy): Eukaryota > Metazoa > Chordata > Actinopteri > Siluriformes > Pangasiidae > Pangasianodon > Pangasianodon hypophthalmus. Next base: position 10,521,487 of record NC_069728.1, on the reverse strand, counting down.
AAGCTAAGAGACATGATAAAAACAATCCATTCAAGAAGATGTTCTGTAGCTGCTTTCCATGCTACAAGTAATTTCTTTGGGCAAAGATGGCTGACTTTTGATTATGTGGATGATCATGGTCTGAAATGTCTTTTCAGTGTGTCTTCAACAATCCCTATTTGGCTATGATGAGAAATTACAGGTAGCCTTCATATAGATATAAATAGATTTATATTAATGTCAGATGAGCTGATCAGCTGTTCACATAAGGTAGAGAATCTATTTCCACTAGTTGATATGCTCAACTTTGTCCAAATAACAGACAAAAGTGTGCGTGTGTGTGTGTGTGTGTGTGCGTGTATGCGTAGTTGATGTTCAAAATACACAAAAGCACATATGATAGTATAAATATAGGACTGTATAAGTAGTACGAGTATAAAGTATAAATTAGCTGTATGACATTCATGCATGACCTTATCTCTTTAGAAACTACACCTTTCCAACATATAAGCTAGTACTCATACACTTTAAAATGAAGGAAATTTGTTAAGAATATTTTTTTAAAAAATTAAGTATACTGTTTTCAATATTCTTTGTTCTTCCATATTCTTGAAACGGAACTGTATTTAACAGTTAATGCACTGTGCATAGGTCAAGTTATGTTGACCTATATTCAAACATTAAGAGATAAAGTGCCCCTGAAATCAAAATGGGTGTTTCAAAGCTTTTTGTACCTGTCCATTAGTGTTATGGACATGTTTATGTATATGAATATGTATATATATATATATATATATATATATATATATATATATATATATGTATATATATATATATATATATATATATATATATATATATATATATATATATCTCCCATCTCCAAGGCTGGATACACTATTCCACATACACTATTCCTTTTTCAAACCATCCCTTGCTTGAGAAAAAAATGGTTAGAATTATTCACTTTAAAGAGGGTGGGATTTTATCAAGTTCAGGGTTATGTGATTTACTTTTTCTAGTTTTTTTTCTTTTCCGGAGGAGTGTTTTATCAGCTTGGGGCTGGAATATTTTGCTATCTCAGACTAGTCTAGAATGTGATTCTGTCTTTTTATATGACGTCAGAGCTTCTCCGTCAGTAACAGTAAGTAATATCATTTTATCAAGTAGCACAATCTGTAGCTTATCCTAACACTTCAACTATAAGGCCGGCTCCTAGCTATAAGTATCTTGAATGCTAAAACGTAGACAAACACACCATCACTCTGGATTCCTATTTCAAATGTAAATATGTGAACATACTGAATCAAATCACAGCTATCAAGTCATTTCTTAGGAACTTTAAAGAATAAAACATACAGCATGAGGTAACTCTTATTTTGTCTTTGGGCTGGCAAACTTGGGAGAGCACAAAATTGTTGAACTGTGCATACCAACACATACCTTTTAAATCAGATAAATATGTATGATGTGTAGCCCAAGACCTGCACACAGTCTGCATTACAAGATTACAAGAACACACATACTTCATCTCCCAGAGAGCATCAGAAGGAAGTTCAAAATTTGGCCAGCAATTTGTCAGGAATGCAGTCAGGAACTGTGAGGATGCTTACTGCCAATTATCATTGATTTTTACGCCTAAAAAGGATTGATAATTGTAAAAATCTAAGGTATGTTAACAAGCTAATTTGAAAAAAAAAAAAACAGAGAGGGTGGATGATCTGTTGAGTATTAGTGGAGAGCACTGAAAACAATACAGCTATGCAGATGCTGAAATGCAGATTTCCAACATCAGGCAGTCATCTAGGAGGAAGAGCATGCTGGACATCTGAAGTCTAATTTCAAGGGAGAAGAACTGTCATTCTGTAAGAGTTTCAAGCTATATATATGCTGCACATGCATAAGAGAGAGCAGTCTCACAATAGAAAAGTCCTGAGCTGAGCTATCACATCAGTAAGAGGCTATCACATCTTGAACATCCAAATCATAAAGAAGTCAAACAATATTTTTTCTTTTTAGCAACAGGTATAAAAAGGTATTTGATGTATAGATTTGATGATGCAGACAGCTGTTCTTAAGACATCTATACTGCACTAATACATATTTGAGGCTTTAATTGAAGTTGGGAAGTATGGGAAGATTTAAATGATTGCATGGTATAACCATTATTTTGCTAATTCCAAGAACCGCCTAAAAAAAAAGACAATAATGAGCACTCAACCTATTCATGTGGTTCTGAAATCTGTTTTTCTGAAGGCCATAAGGTGTCCTCTTGAATCTGCCTGAAATATTTTCAAAGCATTAAGTTACAATAACAAATACCAGACACATCATGTCTCCTTCCTTTAGATTTTCCCTTTCCCCATTCTTCTCATGACCAACTTGAATCCCAGTTAAACCTGTTCTGTTGTCTTCTTTTGTCTCAGATGTTTTAAGTAGTACTGCAGGCACAAACAGTTTCAATCAAATGACCAAACCTGGGATTTAAAGCGTTCTACACTCTTACAGAAAAAAGCCAGGGTTTATTTTCAGGCTGGGGCAATGCAATCATTCGTTATAATATAATGCAGAAACACGATCATCTCACAAACTACTCTTCTTCATTAGACATACGGAAAACATGGACAAGAAGCCAGGTGAGAAGCCATCCTACATGAAATCATAATACCTTAAAAAACATGTACTCATATGTGAGTTACACTACATGAAATCATAATACCTTAAAAAACATGTACTCATATGTGAGTGGCTTTATGTCTTGTCCAGAGGATGAGGTTATTTTTGCCTCAATCTTGAGTGGCATAAGTGGTAGAGCTTGTTATGCTTTGGTTTCATAGACACCAAGCTGCATTTATACATGTGGTTTAGTCAATGGGATTAACAGTGAATTCACTAGGCTATTTAAATAATCTCACACACACACACACACACACACACACACACACACACACACATATATATATATATATATATATATATATATATATATATATATGTATATATACACATTCATACATACATACATACACACACTATATGACCAAAAGTATGTGGACATCACACCCATAAGTGGGCCTTCTCCAAACTGTTGCCACAAAGTTTGAAGTACACAATTGTATAGAATTTCTTTGTAGCATTATGATTTCCCCTTCACTGGAACTAAGGGGCCCAAACCTGTTCCAGCATGAAAATGCCCCTGTACACAAAGCAAGCTCCATAAAGTCAAGGTTTGCCAAGGCTGGAGTGGAAGAATTTAAGTGGCCTGCACAGAGCCCTGACCTCAACCCCACTGTACACTTTTAGGATGAACTGGAACGCTGACTGCACACCAGGCCTCCTCACACGACATCAGTGCCTGACCTCACTAATGCTCTTGTGGCTAAATGGACAAATCCCCACAGGTACACTCCAACATCCAGTGAAAAACCTTCCCAGAAGAGTGGAGGTTATTATAACAGCAAAGAGTGACTAAATTTGGAGTGAGATGTTTAACAAGCACAGAGAGGTGTAATTGGTCAGGTGTCCACATACTTTTGGCCATATGTATATGTATATAAACACAACTTCCATTTTGTTCTCCTAACGTTTTGTTCTTAATAGGCTTATTTTTTTTTTTTTCAAAAAAATGTCCCAGGCATATAAGTGAATATTTAATGCATCCTATCCTATGCACTAGGCCTAATTCTGTCTAGCTCCCTAAAGGCTTCTTTGGTTTGTCCTTTTAACTTTCTATCCCTAAAGGAAAAGTTTGCTTTCAGAAATGGTACCATGTAGAACCCATTTAGGAAGCTAGGAAAGTTAATGGCTGATATTTATATTATGGCCTGTATATAAAGGTTTAGCAGGCTTTATTCTATTTTATTTTTTATGTACAATGGTAAACAATAACCATGGTGATTGAACAAAGCCCATGACACATCAGATCACCTGAAGCATCATGTTTTATTATAATTTTTTTAAAAAGAAGACCTTGTTTCATGTGTTATAAAGTGATCAGACTGGGCCTCAGGATCGAGGTAAACATCAGCACTGACCCTGAGAAAACCTACTGTTTAAGATGAAGTTTATTTATAGATTATGGCTGCCCACTACCAATAACTGAATCGGTCGTGATTTCAGAGAAGGATAAATGATATTTTCAAAACATAGTGAGTGAAAAACTCCAGTCACGCCGCGGGTGAGCCCACGCGAGTTTCCCCGCAGGGTCGCTTACGGGACGTCCGCTTCTGACACACGCACGTGCGCGCGCTCTGCAAACTCCCCGCCCCTTTCGAACTCGCACCATTTAAGAAAATTCGCGGTGGAGAGTCAGACTGCATCCTTCTGATACCCACCAAAACCCCTGAACTCTGCAGCGAGGTAAGGACAAGCCCTTCTAGCACAAATGACTGATTTTTAGTAGGTAAAAGTATGTAGCTGTGTGCAAGTCTAAACAGACCTGATCACTTGTTTAGTGGCATTTCTCATGTATACCGTTATCCGGACTTCTCTGGTAGATTAGATTAGCTGAACCGTGGACTAGCTCTAAATCTATAAAAAAAATTATTGCATGAGCTTAAGAGCCAGGTGTCCATGATCACAGTGAAACACTGAGGTTAATGAGTTATGAGCTTTGGCTCATAGTGGATTTTAAAGAAAGATTTCAAGAGGGAACTTTGTCGGATCTAAGTGAAATTAGGGTAGTTTTAGGAATCTTTCTTTAGGAATTTGGCGCAGTCTGATCTCTTTGTGCTGATGCATGGCTCGGGGTAGATGTGCTCGGATGGAGAACGCGCGGCGCTGGGCAGCTCGGGAAACGGCAAGCTGCGCCAGTGGCTCATCGAGCAGGTGGACACCGGGAAATACCCGGGACTCGTGTGGGAGAACGAGGAGAAGAGTGTGTTCCGGATCCCGTGGAAGCACGCGGGGAAACAGGACTACAACCGGGACGAGGACGCAGCACTCTTCAAGGTAGAACTAAACGAGAGGAAAAAACGACTAAAGAGAATGCGCACATAGTGCACCAAACCTTAGACCAGGTTGGAGAGTGATGGAGCTCTACTATAAATATAAATGATTATACAATGATTGCGCTCACGTTTTCGTCCTTTCTGTAGGCTTGGGCGCTGTTTAAAGGCAAATACCGGGAGGGCATCGACAAACCAGACCCCCCCACGTGGAAAACGCGTCTCCGTTGCGCGCTTAACAAGAGCAACGACTTCGAGGAGCTGCTGGATCGCAGTCAGCTCGACATTTCGGACCCTTATAAAGTTTACCGGATTGTTCCCGAGGGCGCCAAAAAAGGCAAGTCATGCGCAAAGCGAAGCGCGCGCACCCACAACCTGCAATCTTCTCAAAGCCAAAACCCTGGATGTATAACTTCTATAACTCCATTAACGGGTCTTTTGGCCTAATATATGATTTCTGTATTCCAGCCTCCAGATCTCTAGAGGATACGACATCAAACCCAAGCCCTCCGAGTTATCCACTACATGCTTCCTATGCGCCCCTGCAGAGTCAGGTAAGAGTTAATGATAGACTACAAAACACTTACACATGCTAGGTTTTTTTTGTTTTGTTTTTTTTTGTTTTTGTGGTGACACGTGTGTGTATGCGAGTGTATCAGTAGAGAATGCATATATCCCCACGCAGGTCTGTGGCTTCATTTCTCCAGCAGAGAGGAGTTGGAGGGATTACCTCTCAGAAAAGCCCCCTATGGCTGACATCCCTTACAACCAAAATCCATACACCTCTCGATGGGATACAGGTACACTATGGATGTCCCTCAGTATTGTAGAGAGTGTAGAGTAGAGAGAATGATCATTTCTTTGAATGTGTGCCATGTTTGGCTAAAGCACATTTAATTATGTTAATGCACTGTAAATGTAGAAATGCCTGTTCCTCTGTTTCTCTGCTCAGGATACCAGTTCAGTGGCTCCTTCTATAGCTGCAGTGCCTCAGAGCCTCTGCCGTCTGCTTTTACACTAGATGCCAGCATGAAGTCAGCAGAGGCCATGGCCCTCTCAGGTACACATGCATAAATACACATGCGTTTGTATTAAGCGTGTCATTTTTTTTATTCATGTGATTGCTAAAAACATCCCTTCTATGACAAAGTTGCATTTGCAGAATGCAAGTATATTTACTTTCACAGATGCTCTATTGTTCCTAATAGCTAACCGAATTTTGTCAAAATACTAGCAATGCAAGAAGGATGAATTAAACCAACATGAGCAAGATATTCATTAGGTCTGCATGAATTGCATAGAAGTAGTAGACCTCACACAGATGGGTGGGCAAGCTTACTTAAAGGTTTGCACCTGCCATCCTTTACTCCCATGTGGCCTTACCCATGTATGCTTAGTGCTTTCAGGCTTTACATCTAGCACACTGTTAATGTGGTTGTAGACCAAATGCTAAATCCCTTGTTTCTTTACTATTGAGCAACAAATGGACATTTTTGAAGTGTAGACTATGCCTTTAACTTATGGTGATATGAGGTATGATTGTTGAAATCTGAGAGATCTCTGAGAACTTGGGCTAAAGTTCAGGATGGCCTCTGCTTGTGCTAGACAGCCGTCCCCAATTTGTTTGAAGAGAAACAGAGTTGAATGGGGAGGAGATGGGTGAGAAATTTTAGCATGAGGATGGAAATATATATGGGGAGCTAAGGAGGAGGTAGGAGTTTCAGGCATGGTCTTTCTCTCAAGCTTCAGTTATTTCATAACTCCAATTAGTATTCAACTGATGAACCCTAGGCACGTTTTGTGCTTTTGAAAGTGCAGCTTTGGGGGAACACTCAAAGGAGGGGGCTTTTTTGATTGAATTTTGTGTTTTAAAACAGTTAGCTTCAGTTAAGTTCCACCAAAAAAGGTTGTCCATACTTTTAAAGGCCATGGAGTTCATTTATTCTCCATTAAAAGAGTACCCACCTGTTTAATCACTTGATCTTGGTCTTCATTCAATTATCGACTGCGGCTCTTATTTGACTGCAGCCACACCAGCCCTTTGACCCCTGACACTGATGAAACAAATGCTAACATGTTGATCTTCTGCCCTTCTCTTTCCTGGTTAGATTACCGGCTCCATGTGGCAGTATATTTCCGGGATGCCCTTGTGCGGGAGGTGACTGTGAGCAGTCTAGAAGGTTGTGTTCTGGGTGTGAGCAAAGATGGTTTGCCATATGGAGTCTCTCAAGGTCCGGAGCTTGTGGAGCTTCCACAGATTGAACACAGCTCTCTGGAACATGGGGTTCTGTTGTGGATGGCACCAGATGGGCTGTATGCTCGCCGCTGCTGCCCCTGCAGGGTGTACTGGGAGGGAGGGCACTCTTCGCCCAACAACAAACCCAACAAACTACAGAGGGATCAGACGTGCAAACTGCTGGACACTCAGCAATTCATCACAGGTTGGAATGAATACCTTATGTTATGATAGTTCTCTAATCTTGACAAATTTTATTAATGAGTCCATTCAGCTACTGTAGGAAGTGCATTCCTTCATTTTTATAATCATTTCATTTAAATGAACTACTATCGGATTTGCTCTTTTCTGGATTCTCTTGTCCTTTATTTGTAAAGCGTTTTTGATCAACTGCAGTGGTGTATTTCTCTCGACTTCAGTTACAAAGCAAGTAGCCACGTAAATCAGTTAAACACTCATAGATCATTCATTTTCTGTAAATTCACCAATGATGAAAGACCACCAGGGAAATTATGTCCAATTATTACTGTAAATAAGGTCACTGAGACTTACAGTAAATATTTCACCACACCACACTGTATCAGGATACAATGCACCACAACAGATAATTCTGTGCTACAGCGGCCACCCACCTTTCTCACGTCACACTTGACTGGTTGCAGCACATTTGCATACATGCACACAGGACTTTCCAGGATGTGATTAGTGCACAGATGAGAATCCCCATCATGCCTCCATCAAATGACTTCTTGTAAGACAGATGGAGATCAGGGCAGAAAGAGCGAGCTACTTGTATGATATTTTAAATACAGTTGACCAGGTAATTTCAATGAATGAGCTGTTACCGTAATGCTACCCTGGCTTGAGGGGAAAAACCTCCCCCTCATTATAATGTGGAAATGAGAACATAGATCCATCACCTTTTCATGAATACCCACAGATTTGTTGCTGTGTTGGGCATTTAGCATCTCTAGTTTTATTATTTTTTTGAATTTTTGGATTTTCTAGATTGTTTATCTGTAACAAGTTTGTGATCAAATATGTTGATGTGTTTCCCCTCATTCTCAGAGTTACAGAGCTATGCTCGGCACATACGTCCTCCACCCATGTCCCAGGTGCTCCTGTTCTTTGACGAAGACAGCACAGAGCCCCAGAGACCAGGAAGGACCCTCACTGTTCAGGTAATCTGGTTTGAAAGATGACTTTTCGCCACTGAGCTCTAAATCACCATTAAAAACAAAATCACCATTGAGCTCTATATCAACCCCTTCCCACTGACAAGACATTGAGGCCAAACATGAAAATGCACACTGTGTGTAATGTGAAAACCCACTTTCTGTTATGCTCTAGGTGGAGCCTCTCTTTGCTCGACAGCTTCTCTATTTTACCCACTCAAGCAGCATGAACTATATCCGCAGCCACAGCCTTTCACCTCTGAGCCCAGAGCACACAATTCCCCCAAGTCAGGACTTCCACAGAGTCATCAGCCATCACCACAGCAACAGTCTGTAAAATTTAGCTTCACCTGGGACAGCTAGCATCGGGCAAGTCGAACTGAAGCACGGACAAAGGTGGACACAACAAATGCACTGTCATGGCTCATAAGTGATGATGACAGAGTATCAACATTATCAACTATTTTCTCCGAACCCACTCAAGCAGTTGGACTTGTGTTCGCAGAATGGACAAAAAAAATTGCACTTTGCATATGTCTGATGAGCCCTTTGCATTCTTTTTCTTAGCAATTTATAGTTCTTTAACATCATCTCAGGGAACTGTAGTGCAACAGTATTAAAATTGTTATGACCAAAGTCTGATTTCATTGTTGTTTATATATATATATACATGTGCTTCCGCATACCTGTGAGACATCTGAAAAGAGATCGATTGATCACTCAGGTTGTTGGATGATAGCATTTTATATCATACATGCTGCTATTCGGAACAAGAAAAGTGTAAGCAATGTGTGCTGTGTGTGAATGCATACATGAGCACACAGGAAATGTGGTTTGTGAGACAGGATGGTGATGGTTGATAGACCTGCAGACTGATGACATCACGCAGGATGAGGTGGATTTTTAACGTAAATAAGTTTTTTCTGACAATAGTTTAGTCCCCAGAAAGGAAATTATGTGTATCCAGTCATTATTCCACTTCCTAAAAATAACAACTGACACATTTGATTGAACTTAAAACCATCAGGCCTTAGGACTAGGTTAAAAAAAAAAAAAAAGCTCTGTTTATGAACCAGGTTATTCAGTATATTTTGTCCTAGAATATTAGGTCCGTCTATTGTGTGCCTATATTCACTGGCCATTTTATCAACACCTTCCATATTGCTGCTATTTTGTAGGTATATAATTACTGACTGTAGCAAGTATGTTGCTCTGCAGCCCCCTCTAACCACCTATCAAAGGCAAGGGACCAACAATGCCTTGGTAGTGTGTGTTGCACTGATATGAATGATATGAATGTATTTGGGGCAGTACTGTAACCTGCTTCCACTTACTGGCCATTTCATTAGACATATACAGATATTTTTTCCATGCACAGTTGATGCCAGTTGTCTTCTAGCCCTTAATATGATAGTAATATGATAAGTATGATAGGTTTACCTGATAGGTAGATATACCTAATAAACTGGCAATAACACTAAATAGATTGAAATGAAAATTTTAGAAGAAAACTATGAATTTGAAAAGAATACTGGTCACTAGTAATGTTCCAGAATGCTCAGTGTATTTACTAGGAGATCTTACTGATGTGATCTGAAATAACTGGTCCTTTTATGGCTGCTGCTGGTTCTTGCATCCTTTGCGTAAATTCAAGAGAAATGGAGTTCAGTGTAGACGAGCCATATTCTTTATAACTTTACCATAAACAATTTTTTTGCACACATAAAATTGCTTTACAATCTTAGATCCCACCAAAAAAAAAAAAACGAGAAAACCCCCCATAAAACTAATAAAGACATTAACAAAATTCAAACCCCAAAATATCTCCTTAAGAACTTAACTGAGCCTTATATTAGAACTACATCTTAATTCAGAAAGAACCATTTACACTGAAATGGTTAAGGAATAAATAATAAGCACAAGTATATCTTAATATTTGATATACTTGATATATTATCTGTAATCTACATCCCCTTTGTGGGGATTATACAGAACTGTGTAAACATGCTTGGATCGACTTCCTTCTGCCTACGTATAATGGAAAGACAAAATCAGAAAAACTTCCCTTAACACCTTACCCTACACCCACTAAGTTACCTGAAACCACACAGAGCTTTGAAGAAGTCAAATTTCATTCAAGCTGTTCCTTTAAATAGGACCATGTTATGTAGGTGAGCACTAATTATAGAAAAGTAAATAAACAAATCTGACTTGTAGCATTGAGAAAAGGAGATGGAATGTAATTTCACAGAACATTTGCAGTTCCAGTAAGTAGATGTCATAAAAACATAAACAGGAAAGTGCCATCCAACTTGTCATTAGCTTTGAATGAAATTATTTTCATCAAATGGCACACTTTTGTGATCACTGGTGACTAATCACAGGGTTTTTGAAATTTTCTTTTATTTTTCCTGTGAGGAGGATTTCTTCCCCCAAACTAACATGCTTCTAAACATATTCATCTAAGGTTTAAACATCAATACCTTCCAATTTCAGGCTGTCAAAATGCTACACTCAACACAACATGTGGCAGATAACCGAAATAACATTCATTATTTAGCAAAACTGATTATGAACATCTCAGTACTATTACCCTGAAATAATTTTAAAAGTCATTAATGGGTTAAAAAAAATTATTGGCAAGCTCTGAATGAATAAATTAATTCTCTGAATGGAAAAAAAAAAAAAGAATTTCGAATGAACTGTTTTTCTAGTAAGATGACAAAGGCTAATCAAATAGCAATTCTGTATTTTACCCTTTTAAAGCTGTACATTTTAAACGAACAATTTCTTTATTTCTCATTCACAGCTCAGCTGATCAACAGACATCTACCTCAGTTTTGATTTCAGTTAGGAAATCCTTGCCTCAGTGATAGAGTATGAATCCCATATGCTGGGGAGGGACAGGGTGTGAGGCTTTCTGTATGATACCAGACAGGGTGTGTACCCGTACTCACCAGACAGGGTGTGTGTGTGTGTGTGTGTGTGTGTGTGTGCGTTGATGGTGGAGGCAGGATAGATGAGTAAAGTTCAACTATACATAATCTTATTCACAGAAATTGACTAATATCAGGCAATTTTATTAATATAACAAACGTAATAATTAGTTTTACTTAATTACTTAATTTTAATATATCTCTACAATCAATTCCAGAATTACTGGCTCCACAGCCCTCCCTGGGAAGATTAACATAACTGCTCCTGTTACTGAAATGTAAGCCCCCCATGCAGAAGATCAAGATTCTTTATATTTTTAGGGTTATACACGCGGACTGTCTCCTCAATTCAGACCACAGGTTTTCGATTTATTCATGTATGTTTATGGGGTGTCTATAAACTTGCAACATGCTTTTGAAAGGAAATACTTCTATTAAAAATGAAGGTCTTTTGAGAATATTTATTGTTAGAGAAATGCCAAGGATTTTATCCCTTTGTGCAATATTTAATTATTGGCAATTCTCTTCAAGGGTGTCAGTAATTCTGAAGTTGACTAGAGTTTGAATGATATCAGCTGGACATCTGTACATGACTACACTTTTATTTCCCCTACATCTTTACACATCTTAGTTTAACACAAACCCAGACCACCACCTCGATAATGACAGAAGAAAGACATTATTTGAGTGTTGATACTTTTAATGGAAACTGCAACCAGTAAACATAATTCATGTAGTAACAGTACAATCAACTTTTTACTCATGTACTAGAAATAATAGGCTGAAATTCTTGGCACTGTGTATAACTGTTTATGCACTGTGTAGAGTAGTGGCTTATCTTTTGATGGGCTGAACAGATGAAGGCTGGAAACAGGTGAGCTGAAAATGCATACTGCTCTTAAACTTATTCAACAACTCCTCCAACAGCCTGAGAGAGAGACAGAGAGAGACAGAGAAATACAGAGACGTCAAAAGAAAATGTAAGTACTGCTACTTTCAAAATGAAGCAACACCAGAGTAAAGGTAAAACGCTTTAAAAAAAAAAAAAAAAAAAAAAAAAGAAAGAAAAGAAAAGAAAAGAAAAAAGAAAAAACCTTTTGTACCCTGAGGCTGCACAACTTAAACAAGTAGAATTCAACGCCAACGCCATCAACAGGGATGCCTCTGCCACCATGGCTAGTCTTTTCAGACATTTAGCCTTGATCTGAGCTTGACCCTGTTCGGATCTATTCCAAAATCGAATCTGCTAGTTACAGCGCTAATTCCATATAAATCTTACAAACATTCAACCACTTGTTCTTGAGATACTGCGCTAAGGACAACCCGAAAACATAATGCCTCCACCCGAGTCACAATTAATCAAGATCTTTTAAAAGCTAAATAACGGTGAATGGGAACTTTATCCTGGATATAAACGATTAGGATAAAGGTGATCAGTCTTCGTATTCACTTCCAGTGACTCTTCCCTCTAAAGGGACAAGAGAACACAAACCAGCAAAATGATTACAGCATAACAGAGCCAATGTTTTTTCCTTTAATTTGTCTCCTGTCTGTAGATAGATAGATAAAAACACTACCACAGTATGCAATAGGCATGTAATACAAATGAATACAGAAAGAATCTGGTAATAATCTACAAACCTTACTAATTAATGGGGAGCTGTAACTTAATTCAACAATAATCCATAGCCAATGCAATGATTTTGCCAATTTTAGGCAAGTTCACAAATATTGGAGTTGATTATGTTTAATTATATGACATAGCAATGGAATTCTCAAATCTGAATGGTCAGAAGGTGCTGATAAGTTTTCTATAACAGCTCTGACAATAGTGCTGGCTGCAACTCAAATCACAAGTTTACATTAATGTGTTCAACAAATACTATCGTTTCTATAGTAACAACTCAGTCACAGACACTTGTACGGTGGATGCTCCACATAAAACTATTCTAATAATAAATATATTAAAAAAGTAAGTTCCACAACATTGAATTGTACCAGTTAAAATGTATGATTGTTCATTAGTATATGAAAAATTGTACCTCTTAGCAATTTGCTGTGGTATAAGAAGAATAAAACACTTCTAGACTTGCTGTTATAGGAAAATAATCAACATGGGGGCTGCTTCGGATCAGGCTGCATCACAAATCCTGTTGTTGATTATTTTTCTATAATACAACATTCTATTGTGTTTTATTGTTAGTGGAGGAAGACAAAAATCAGGACCACAATTAGAATAGAATTAATTGTGCGGACCTACTGCAAATGTTTAAATATTTATTTTCTTCTAATCACTGTTGTTGAGTTTAAGGAGGTAGATTTAAAACACAAACTCACTTCTTGTCAGCTCCACTCTGAAGCTGTGGCAGGGCCTCGACTGCTTGTTTAAAGCTAGCTCTGTAAAAAAACAAAACAAAAGAAAATGAAGAATCGTCACATCTATATGCTGTTACTAAACCATTACACACTCCCCACTGGTTATGTTACTCTAAGTGACATTTATTTTATGGAAGAGGTGAGGAAGTGTGTGCGTATGAGAGGGCTCTCACTGGCTATCTGGTGTCAAGTAACAAACTACAGCATCCTTGAGTGCACAGATTTCCAAACGTGCCTAAAACAAAAAGCAAAGAGAAGCATGTGTAAGTCATCTTATCATCTCATGCCTACCAATATCTCAAGCCTTTACATTTACATAATTGTCCTTTTTTTGTGTGTTTACCTGCAGTGCACCATTCTTGCTAAAGGATGACACACACTGCATTAGACGACTCATCTCTTCAGCCACGGATTCAACAATCTTTGACAGAACACGTGAAACCAGGTCCTTAGAAATGGTGAAAACCTATCAGAGAGAAATGTACAGAGATAGAAAAAAAAACATTTTAGAAAAGACTACAGAGAAATAAATCATACACAAAACACAGAAATTGCAGCAAAAATATAATTGACAAGAATTTCCTCAAACATAGTTGATCAGTTAGGATATGCTTGGTTAACAAAGTCTGCCTCTTCAGATAAACTGCAGATAATGTGGCACATTCATTATTTGATTTGTATATTCACACTTTTAAATTCTGCCATTTCCTGAACCTGATCACATACAAAGTCATACAAATTGTACTACCAGGTCAAATTAAGTTCCCAGTTTGGTAATCTGCTGGCCTTACCAGCTCTCCCCTATTACATGACAGCTACCAGCCAGGGAGGGTGGGGACTATCAAGTGCTTCCTTTGTGATAACACATCTGTGATAACACATCAGTCCTCTTCTGCATATATATGAGCTCACAGACAGCCACAACTGGTTTGTGTTGCACTGACTGACAAGGGAGAGACTAATGCTTTTATCCAAAATAACTTAGAATTGAGACAGGATATAACCGAGAAATTTTGGGTAAAGGGCCTTGCTCAAGGGCCCAACAGTGGCAGCTTGGTAGTGCTGGGATTTGAACTCACAACCAGATCTGCCCAATCAGTCCAATTATTTGCTATAAAACAAGATCTTGGCAGCCACAGAGTATTTTTAAACTAGCCCAATCTGGCAGGCCTGTCATTAGCTGTTCTGGCTGCTCCTCCATCTCTACTGAAAATGCTCACAGAGCGAGCATGGGGCAGGAAAAATCTCCTTTTTAAAAAACAGTTTTAAATCTTAGGCTACTCAAAAGAGTTATTTAGTATTTTAATGGAATTTAAAATTTATGGAGCTGTGAATCAAGACTTGTGAAGATTAATAACTTTCTGAAGATTAATAATGAACAGCTGATATGGAGCTCTGCCCCACCTGCCCTATATGGACGAGCCACCAATATCTTGTGTTACTGCAGTTATAAGCAGTCAGTTGTTCAACGGCTTTTTATTTTTACTCTCTTGAAGTTCATATTACTGAGAAACCTGAAAATGTGAAGTCTTCTGAAGGCTGAAGATCTTCCTGTTTCAATAAGATTAACGTATTACAACATCAACAGCGCATTAACATAAGCCTGTGATTCATCTTGTAACCAGGTTAAAAAAATTAAGTAGCACTTTCTGACCAATCAGATTTGAGAATTCTGCAGCACTGTGGTACAAGTATCTGCAGCAAATTTTAACGGGCTTGACGCACACAATGATAACTTAGTTATTCTCTGTTAGCGTTCTGATATGGGTCAAGTGTGTAAAGTAGAATTGCTAAGCACCTAAAATTTAGTAGTGAAAACAGGCAGGATCACTCCCTTTAGCTTATTCATAGCAGTAGAGGGTCAAGTACAAAGATAAAAGCAACAACATGAAGACTGAGGCAGATCTGAAGTATGATGAGGTTTTATAGCTTACCTCAGCATGAACGGAGATGATGCTGACCAAAGCTTCCTTCAAATAACTCCGTACACCTATGAGAGAGAGACAGACACAGAGAGTGAGATACAGAAAAAGAAAGAGGGAAGGCAAGAGACATGTGAGAGACACAGAAAGAGGCAGTATGCTAAACAATCATGTGACATGAGTAAACACTCATGTATGCAGGCACATCAGAGTATGGGGTATTTCTCATTCCTGCCCACACCTGATGAATGCTGAGGGGATGCTTAAAGCAGTTCAAACACAAAAGGTGGAATTAATGTGGCACACTTTCTGTATTATCATGGGTATAAACTGTAGAGCTGACAGCTAATAGATTTTTGGCTTTACAAGCATTTTTAATATCAAGTATTAAATGTAATTAAATAATCAACTCAGCGATGTGATAAGTGTTAATGCACAGGTGAAATTTAATTCCCTGGCCGCACTTGGTTAATTTGATAAGCTTTACTACTGATTAAAGTGATACTTTACCCTAAAATTAACAAATCCCAGATGTCCAATCAGCAGACACAGCAACATCCATTTTGTTAAAATGCAGAAAGTCCAATCATGAAAATTATCAATATACAATATATGGATAAAACAAAATCATCCATCACAAAAGCCCTTTCATTTTTCAGGGACGAACACATACTATCTTATTTAAAACCACTTACTTGGTTCTTGGTTGATAGAATTACTCTACAGTCATTTTAGGTTCGGATTTAGTTAGTCATGCATTTATTTCACTTTTGGATTCTTGACTACGAGAGCAATAACACTGAGGATGAGTCTAGACTTTAATCCTTGGATTTTAAACATCGTTTACACATGCAGCTCTTGATTTTAGATAACTGAAGACTTTGAGTGTTAAATATTTAAAATCAACATTTATACTATATAAAAAGAGGTTCATTTCATAATGAAAGAGGACAAGTGTAAAAATGCAGAAGTGACAGTCAAAGAAAAAGTGCACTTGTGTGTCTGTGTGTGTAAAATTTTCCACTCAGTCTCTTGAGGACTACATTCTTTTTTCTGAAATGTGTCTGAAGCGTTAAATTCAGAGAGGCAGCAAAACTTGTGTGCATAAATTTGTAATAAAAACAGTCCATAAGAAACATGGATTCCTACCAGTGCATTAAATTTTCATTACATTACATCATAACATACATCAGTGTGCTGCAGTACCTGTAGGTGGGAGGCAGTCTTTCCAGTCAAAGTAGCCTGCATAGATTCCTGGCTCCAGAGAGCCCACAATGGGATCAGACTTCTTCTCAATGTATGACTCAAGCAATCGTTCATCCAACTGACGAACTGCCTCAATGCTCACCTAAAACAGACACACATGCAAAAAGCAAGCGGCATGTTGACATATAAGCATTTATATGTTCAAATAATGCTTGTGAACAGTATGGGTAAAATGGGTTTACAATGCTTTTTACTAAGCACAAAACATTTTTCTTGCTTGCTCTCTCACACACAAACACACACACACACACACACACACAAACACACACAAACAATGAATAAACCATTCACTCATGCATGCTGTCAGCTTGACTAGACTTCCCTGAAGTTAAGAAACCACCGCCACATTAATGAGAAATGTAAACGTATTGATTAGTAAGTGTGAATTCATTTTTACTTTCATTACTCTTTAATAATGTAATAATAAATTCCCAAGAACTGACACCTTAGCCAAAATCAAATAACAGTAATAAAGACTTTATTTAGCCCGGTAAATTTGGGAAACAATGCAAAAACGTGAGATAGCAGAGTCTTCGACATTGATATTAATACTGTGATGTTTGCGCACCCATCTGCCCGTGCAACTGTCAGCATGTCCTTCCTTCCGTCCAACTGACAGAGATGAACATTAGCATGATATCTCAAGACTGAGTGGTTGAATGTTTGTAGGATTTATATGGAATTATCATTGTAACCATCAGATCAACTGATCAGGTTCACATAAAGGTCAAACTTCTGAAATAGTTTGAAGAATATTTTAAGAGTATTTAAGGCATAGAAATTAGTAACAAGAAGGACTAGACTAGTTGGTGTCAGAGGATGATTAATTTTCTATAGCATGATTTGGACAGTAGGTCCAGCTGTAAGATTTATATTAATGTGCTTGATCTAGTATGTTTTCGTTTCTATAGCAATAACTTACACAATGAGTTGTATAGTAGACCCATAGCACTCGTGTTACCGTTGCGGCATTAATATGAAACCCCTCATGCCTCTTATGAGAAGCTTGTCCATAAATTATTCATCAACGAGTAAAACAAAAAAGTGACACACATACACTCACGCACACGCACACATACCATAGTGGTATCATTCATGTGTAGGTGTGTGAATGTTTGCCTGTGCTTACTCTGGTGATCTTTTCAGCTGTGGTGAAGCCATGTTTCTCCAGGTGCTCAGCAAGGTTAAGGAAGGTATGTCTCTCCAAATACTGACAGTTACTCAGAATTATGAGAAGGCGCTGTTCCTGTGGACGCACACACGCGCACACACACATACACACAGTGTCAACTCCATTAACTGTCTTTTGAACAGGCCTTAAACTGTAGATCTGTGCACTGCATGGTGTGAGAAGAAAGCCATGAAGAATTAACTGAAAAGTCTGCATTCTAAATCAGATTTTATAAAACATGTGAGTCATTAAGCAAGAAGTGAAGGGGATGCAGGATGAGTAAGAGAATGACAGAAAATGTGTGATTGAAAGCACACAGAGAGGATGGAGGGGAAATCAGAGGCCCTTTCACCACATGGAAGGGGAAACCCCAGAACTTCTGCATAGTCTATATCACCCTCAATGAATTCTGCACTCGGTCTATTTTTCTACCAGGTTGATGCTATGGAATATTGTATGTTTTATATAAACAAGCCTAAAGAGATTTACAAAATTATAAAAGATCATGAAAGAGAAATAATTAAAAAGAAACTTACTGATGATGGACCAAAGTCTTCGTGAATGCTTCCAAAGAGATCGGGTGATGCCATATCCACAGACAAACTAAAACACAGAGATCATAATATTAGACATACCCAAAACACAAACAGGTGTATGAGGCCTGTCTAATTAGTTTAAAACTTACATTCAAATTTTACCCAAATGTATCTGAATGATATCTAGCTGATTAATATAAACCTTTTTTTTTTTGGATATTCTACTCATTTTCCCCCAGTTTGGTCTTGTTGATTCCCAACCACTCACTAGTAAACTCTCCCATATCACGTGACAACTACAACCAGGGAGGGTGGAGCAAGCACATGCTTCCTCTGAGACATGTAAAGCTAACCTCCGCATCTTTTCAAACTGCTCATGCAGCATCACAGGGCCGCGTTACACACTCGGAGGAAAGCGCTATCAGCCCTATTCTGAGCATGCATGTGCTCACAGATGCCTGCGATTAGCTAATGTCCATCTGATTGACAAGGGAGAGAGAGTATGCCATCCATCTCACCCAGAGAGCACAGCCAACTTTTGCCCACTTGACTCCCAGTCACAGATGTCTGTGACATCCTTGGGATTCAAACACACAATCTCTAAACAATAGGGTGAACGATCTTCTGTTGCGCCACTTGGGTGCCTGTGCGAGTGGGATTTGGCCCTGGCTTCATCTCTACCTAAAAACAGCAATGCAGTAGCACTTTAGTTCTTTAGTCTATCCAGCTCTCACACCACCTAATCTGTACACTCAGGTTCCAAAGCTTAATTTTCATGATAATACCACCATCAACACCATCATCACCTATCACTTATGCTTGAGATCCCTGAAATTTTCTCACCTATTGAATGCTATTATAACTATGCTTGCAATGTCCCCCTGTAACATCAGTGCGGCACACAGCCGATAACGTCTTAGAGAAATAACACAGCACCAACCAACAAATTAGCACCAGAGTAACAAATATTAGCACATTACAATTTTTTTTCAATATAAACATATTTTATGTGTTTCAAGATGGGTTTCCAATTAACATTCACAGATCTTAAAAGTTCAAATGTTGATTTTGAGCCTTATACAGTCCCCTCCGAAAGTACTGGAACTGCAAAGCCAGTTCTTTTGTTCTTGCTATAAACTGAAGGCTTATTCTACAGAAAGTGGGCAGAAATTATCTCATCTTTTTTTCTGACGAAATCTCAAAGCAATCTATTATTTCTGTTTTATGTGGTCTTTTTTCACTAAAAGGAGTGTTCGCATCAAATTTCAGACCTAGCCCTATCATAATCTAGTCAATAAAGGGGTTTAAATTTGTTTTTAAATTTGCTGTGAAATTTGCTGTGAAAGCTGTGAAGAAAAACCCAAAAACAACAGTCACTGACATCACCAATAACCTCCATAGGGCAGGGGTGAAGGTATCACAATCCATCTTTTGAAGAAGACTTCAAGAGAAGAAATATAGCAGCCATACCATAAGATGCAAACCACTCATCAGCAGTAAGAATTGGAAGGCCAGAATGGAATTTGCAATGAAATAGAGAGATGAGCCACAAAAGTGCTGGAACCAAGATTATCCTCTACTGAAGTGATGGAAAGGCCAAATTGTGGAGAAAGAAAGGATCTACTCATCATCCAAAACATACAAGCTCATCTGTCAAGCACAGTAGAGGTAGTGCCATGGCTTGGGCTTGCATGGCTGCTTCTGGAACAGGCTCACTAATCATTATTGATGATGTAACTCATGACGGTAGCAGCAGAATGAATTCAGAAATCTACAGAAACATTCTGTCTGCCAATTTACAGAGAAATGCATCCAATCTAATTGGGAGGAACTTCATCATGCAGCAAGTCAATGACCCAAAACACACTGCAAACACAACAAAGGACTTCATCAGGGGAAAAAAAGGGGCAGGTTTTAGACTGACCAAGTCAAGCACCAGACCTTAATCCAACTGAGCATGCATTTCACCTCATGAAGTGGAGACTGAAGGGAGAAACCCCCAAAACAAACAACAACCGAAAGAAGCTGCACTACAAAACTGGAAAAGCATCACAAAAGAAGAATGCAGCAGTTTTGTGAGGTTGCTGGCTTGATGCAGTTATTGCAAGCAAGGGATATGCAACTAAATATTAAGTGTTATTTACATTAATTTACTTTAAGATTATCTGTACCTACACATTTGCTCACCTAAAAATTGGGTGGTCTGCCATGTTACCATGGCACCATGTTCTAAGTTGTTTAACACATCTAGATGTAAATATCAGGAAATATAAGCTGAAATTCTGATCTATAGTCTCTTTCATCTTTTGATCTCAAAGCCAAATGTCTTCATTGTATAGCAAAAACATAAGAATTGGCCTTGCTGTTCCAATACGTTCAGATAGGACTGTAACTAAATAACAAAAGAATTAAAATAATACTTGAATATGTGAAATTTGTTCTAATAGCCCTATTGCGCACACACACACACACACACACACACACACAGAGAGAACTTACTGGGAGGTATCAATGTCTCCATCAGTCTTGGTGCTAAGCTGCTCCATACAGTTGATGAACACCTAAAAATAACCACAAACTTCACAAAGTCTTCTCAGCACCTCCACAAAATTCTTCTATTTATGATTATGCTATAGAGCACTGACATCACCGCAACATTGTAACTCAAAACACAACCATCAGTGGTGTTGTTTGAAAATTGGTATCTGCCCTGTTTGCTTTGCTACACACCTTCATGATGCCCACACACAGCTCGCAGGCTTTATTCTGAGCTAGCTCCAGCTGAAAAACCTACAGAAAATAGAGAGGGTGGGGACATGAAAGAAAAGCAGCAGCACAACCACAGCAACTCTGCTGCAATTCTGCAATTCATATCACTTATTTGTTTTTGTGAAGTGCTGCATTGGGATATGAACAGTGTTTCTTACATTGACCTCTCCAGGCTTACACTCCATGGGCTCCTTGAGGGACTGCAGCATCTGCACCATGCATTGCTCAAACTGGGCCGGCTGAAACACACACACACACACACACACACACACACACACACAGTTAAAATCCTTGCACTTTATTTTTAATTATGAATTTTAGTCTTGAACAACATAAGAATATTTCACCAGCGATGTGATTCCCTCGTTATCTACAATCCAGTCTTCTTTCTCTGGAAGTCTCTTGACATCTGAATAAAGACCATAATTACATGCTCAATAATTATACAGAAGCACAATTTATATAAAGAATTAATCAGTTAAAGCTAGAGCTGCTCATCAATTTCTGAAATTACAGTCATGAGTAGTTTACTCGAAAGTAAAAATCATGATTATTTTACAATTGGTTTAAAATGATTTCAAACCAACAGATATCAACCTTTTCATCACACAGCATATTATGCATATTACACCTGAATTCCTTCACAGTCTCCAGCTGCATGCTGTGTTATCCATCGATTCTCATGTCTGAGTGATCACTTAACAGAACACTGACCTACACAGCTCAGTGGTCACTGATTTTAGGTAACCTTTATACATTAATAAGCATGGTCATACTATAGGGTCATAGTACTGTATTTTGAATATGCTGGCATATAACAACCAGTGCTGCTCTCTACCTCCCCCTGCTGGTCTTTAAGCCCAATAGGACTGTGGGGTGCAACAATATTTTCAAATGTGCTAGAAAAATTGTGCTTATTTATAATAATAAAAAAAAATAATAATAACAACACACAGACACACACATATGTTGGCTGTACACCTCCAAATAGTTTCTCATTCTCATGGAATTTGTGAGAATTTTTGAAATTCATTAACTATTTTTAACATCAATTCCCAATCCTCTAAAGCTGTCTCCTTGAGCTTAATCACTCATGTGTAGAGGTCCAAGTGGGGAAAAAGTATTCAATGTTGTTATCAGTCGTGGTAATGATAACAGAATGAAGCATTATTTCGAGCCAAAGCAAGAGATCTCAAAATGAAAAACCAGACGAAGTCTGATCCAATGAGTCATGTCTAGATCAGCCAAAAAATCAGATAAAATTTATGAACAAGAGCGAAAGTTATGCGTTATGCTACTGGTGCTTATGGAGACTTGTAAAAAATTATCTGGAAATAATCAACATGTGAAATTTATTTAAAAATAACCCTGACTGGTTGATAATTGATCAACAGTGCAATTCACAAAATGTTTCATTTTGCACTTACTAGAACTACTGTGTTTAATTGTACTGGTTATAGGGATTAACACATTTGGAAGTATTTTACAGTGGTGCTTGAAAGTTTGTGAACTCTTTAGAATTTTCTATATATCTGCATAAATATGATGCAAAACATCAGATTTTCACACAAGTCGTAAAAGTAGACAAAGAGAACTCAGTTAAACAAATGAGACAGAAATATTATACTTGGTCATTTATTGAGGAAAATGATCCAATATTACATCTCTGTGAGTGGCAAATTATGTGAACCTCTAGGAATAGCAGTTAATTTAAAGGCGAAATTAGAGTCAGGTGTTTTCAATCAATGGGATGACAATCAGGTGTGAATGAGTGCCCAGTTTTATTTAATGAACAGGGATCTATCAAAGTCTGATCTTCACAACACACGTTCGTGGAAGTGTATCATGGCATGAACAAAGGAGATTTCTGAGGACCTCAGAAAAAGAGTTGTTGATGCTCTCCAGGCTGGAAAAGGTAACAAAACCATCTCTAAAGAGTTTGGATTCCACCAATCCACAGTCAGACAGATTGTGTACAAAATGGAGGAAATTTCCCTCCCCAGGGGTGGTCGATCAACAAAGATCACTCCAAGAGCAAGTTGTGTAATAGTTTACTAGGTCACAAAGGAACCCATGGTAACTTCTAAGCAACTAAAGGCATCTCTCATATTGGCTAATGTTAATGTTCATGAGTCCACCATCAGGAAAACAATGAACAACAATGATGTGCATGGCAGCGTTACAAGGAGAAAGTCAGCGCTCTCCAAAAAGAACAATGCTGTCTGCCTGCAGTTTGCTAAAAGATCACGTGGACAAGCCAAAAGGCTATTGGAAAAATGTTTTGTGGATGGATGAGACCAAATTAGAACTTTTTGTTTTAAATGAGAAGTTATGTTTGGAGAAAGTAAAACACTGCATTCCTTATCTCATCTGTGAAACATGGTGGTGGTACCATGGTTTGGGCCAGTTTTGCTGCATCTGGGCCAGGACGGCTTGCCATCATTGATGGAACAATGAATTCACAATTATACCAGTGAATTCTAAAGGAAAATGTCAGGACATCTGTCCGTGAACTGAATCACAAGAGAAAGAAGGTCATGCTGCAAGACAACGACCCTAAGCACACAAGTTGTTCTACCAAAAAAATGGTTAAATAAGAATAATGTTTTGGAATAGCCAAGTCAAAGTCCTAACCTTAAACCAACAGAAATGTTGTGGAAGGACCTGAAACAAGCAGTTCATGTGAGGAAACCCATCAACATCCCAGAGCTGAAGCTGTTCTGTACTGAGGAATGGGCTAAAATTCCTCCAAGCCGATGTGCAGGACTAATCAACAGTTACCAGAATCGTTTAGCTGCAGTTATTGCTGCACAAGGGGTCACATCAGATACTGAAACCAAAGGTTTACATACTTTTGCCACTTAGATATGAAATATTGGATCATTTTCCTCAATAAATAAATGACCAAGTGTAATATTTTTGTCTCATTTGTTTAATTGATTCCTGTTTATCTACTTTTAGGACTTGTGTGAAAATCTGATCTTTTAGGTCATATTTATGCAGGAAAGATTCTAAAGGGTTCACAAACTTTCTGCTTCCACAAACATGCTTCCACACGTCCAGCTTTTCTAGTGCTACCTGCTCAAAAGGTGCAGCTCTGGTAACACAGTGCCACTAGAAATTGTGTAAACCCTTTACAATTTTCTGTATTTCTGCATAAATTTGACCTGAAGTGTAATCAGATATTCATCTAGGTCCTACAACTAGATAAAGAGAACCCAATTAAACAAATTATGCAGAAACATTATAGTTTTTTCATTTACTTATTGAGCAAAATTATCCAATGTTAAATATCTTTGTAGGAAAAAGTATGCAAACCTCTAGGAGTATCATTTAATTTAAAGGGGTAATTGAAGTCAGGTGTTTCAATCAAGGGGATGGCAGTCAGGTGTGAGTTTAACAGGCCCTTCCATGGTTCAAGACCATGAACATGAGTCTTCACTATCAAAGCCTGGCCTTCACCACACAGGTTTATGGAAGTGTGCCATGCCTCGACCATGCCTCGAGACTCCTGAGGACTTCAGAAAAAGAGTTATCGATTTTCACCAGGTTGGAAAAGGTTATATAACCATTTCTAAAGAGTTTGGTCTCCAATCCACTGTGAGGTAGATGATATACAAATGGAGGAAATTCAGTATCACAGATACTCTGCCACGGAGTGGCTGTCCACCAAGGGTGCGGCGATTAATATTACAGGAAGTTACAAAGAACCCTAGGGTAAGGTCTAAGGACCTACAGGCCACTCTTTCATTGAGTAATGTCAATATTCATGAGGCCACCATCAGGCAAACACTGAACAAGAACGGTGTGCATGGCAGGATAGCAAGGAGGAAGCCACTACTCTCCAAAAAGAACATTACTGCCTGTCTGAAGTTTGCTCAAGACCATGTGGATAAGCCTATTGGAAAAATGTTCTATGGACAGATGAATCCAAAATGGAACTTTTTGGTTTAAATGAAAAGCAATACGTCTGGCAAAATATAAACATTGTATTCCAACTAGCTGCCACTCCTGGGCCCTTGAGTAAGGCCCTTAACCTTCAACTGCTCAGCTGTATAAAAGATAATTGTAAGTTGCTCTGGATAAGGGCGTCTGCCAAATGCCATAAATGTAAATGTAATGTAAATGTAAAACTTTCTGCCGGCACTGTATGTCTAAGATGGCATTATTCAATCTTTAATTTGAATGACCATAATTGTGGTGATATTTATTATTTTACAGTGACCCACCTTCAGCAGTGTGCTGCAGGGTGATGAGAAGGCAGTGCATACGCAGGTCGAGCAGCAAATCCTGAATCACCTGCAGCAAATCATTAGGAATTTCTAAAGCTGACAGAGCCTCGTGACTCAGCCTGAGATGAGAAAAAGAGAGAAGGGCTGTTTATATTAACCCCTTCGGTTTTGGATGAGAATATCACTCAGCCCCTCTGTCCACTCACCTGACAGTGTGTATGACCTGTGTGAGCCAGGCTCCAGTGAGGGGGATCTTGGTGTTCCAGCCCCCGTATACACGCAGCTCATTCTCAGAGAGACTACTAGGTAACAGAGCACCACGCACCAGCTGAACCAAACGCCGAGTCACCTCCTCGATCATGCCCTACACACACACACTCAGTAGTTATTAATAAAATTATACACAAATGAGTTACAATGCTGTTGTGAAGGCTAGTTTACACTTTTGTTCAAAAACACATTTCTAAAGTCCTTCTTTATGATCTAGACAATCTCACTGCTTAAGTCCTGGCTCATTGGTGGTAGAACATCTCATTGGTGGCCTCTACATCTACTCTGAATGACTAATCCATTAGTTTAACATTTTCCAGTGGTGAGGTAATATCACGGTTCCTTTATAAGTCAAGTAGCTATTTTTTTATCAATTCTTATTTTTATTTCACCAATCTAGCAGGTTTAAAAAAAAACTTTACGTTGTTTCATTTTCATGTATTCATATGGTAATTCATACTTATCACCAATGGGGATATGTTTTATCCCTGCTTCGTCAGACTGAATTGAATAAATGCATTTCATATGCCTGAAAGTAGACAGCTAGCGGTATTTCAAAACCATCCTTCTGAGTGGAAAGAATCAGTGGGCATGAATATTTTTTTGTCATTCTTTTTCCTGTGAGTAACAGAATTAAAACAAATAATAAAACATGAATAGTTATTTGATTATTGTTTCAAAAGCCATACACGGAAAATTAAAAAAGTCATTTTTCATTTTTACTGTCAGAAATAGCAGATACAAAATTTAAAAGAGAGCTATGTTTCTGTTGCTTCACTGCAAATCAAAAAATGAAATTGTAAACAAACGAAAACAGAAAATGGGTATGTCTTTCTGAAACCTGTGGTTGTCAGTCATAGGGCCAGAAATTGTTAAGTCTGGGTCAGCGAATAGGCCTGTGACTCTTAGCTAGCTTTTAGGGATGGCTTTGTAGCCATGTTTTGAAAAGACTGTACTCCACAAAAATATCAGAGATTATGTCACTGTAACTAAAAAAACATTCATTTTCACTGGCTAAGACATTAAGTTGAAACAGGTACAACAAGCTGTTTCATATTTCACAGCAAAAAATGAACAGAAAACCCCCAAAAAAGAAAGTGAGACAAGTAGGCATAACATTACTTACATGTCATATTTGCCTCCTGGGCCTGTTAATTGTTGAATTGATTGATAACATTAACCTTTTTTGTAGTTTTAGCCTACAGTATGTGAATTGTAGCCGGCACTTGATATGAATAACAGTGTCATACACTATATGACCAAAAGTTTGTGGACACCTGACCATCACACCCAAACTGTTGGAAGCACACCATTGTCTTTGTATGCTGTAGCATTACAATTTCCCTTCACAGGAACTAAGGGGCCCAAACCTGTTCAAGCATCACAAAGCGAGCTCCATGAAGACATAATTTGCCAAGGTTGGAGTAGAAAAACTCGAGTGGCCTGCACAGAGGCCTGACCTCAACCCTACTAAACACAGATTACATGCGAGACTTAGTACTAGAATGAGTGTAGTAATATGTGCTGTTATAAAACACCTTCTGACCAATCAGAATGGATGATTCAAAAGTGCTGTGGTACAAACATATTTACAGTAATAAGTATAAGTAATACACTATGCAGCAAGTAATTCAGCATGTATTCAGTCTATAAGGGTATAACTGTATTTTATCACAAGTACTGTAATTGTCCAGGCACACTGGAGCAGAGTTACTCACTTTAAAGTCATTCTGTCTCTGTCGTGCGTTCTTCTTCAGCTTCTCCACCTGACCCGACTTCTCCCCAGTCTGTCAGAGAGCATGTACGTTGCACAGAGTGTCAGCCTTTTACCTTATCAAATCAGCACTTCCCTTGTACACTCTCATTTGTATGAATACATACCTCGCTAAAAAGGCTGCCGTTAACATAGGAGATCCACAGTTTCCAGAAATTCGGCAGCTGACTGATGACAACGTCTGACAGCTTCTCCACGAACCTCACCTGCTGAGGGCTCTTATAGTGCCAGGCTGAGAGAGAGAATGATCAACATTACCACAAATACAGTTACTAATTACTCACATTGATATATCAGGATAATAGAGTATTACTGAAAGTCAGCAGTGAAGTTCCTTACAGTCATCTCTATTTGTTTGGAGGCTGCTGCCTCTCTTTAGAGAGGCAGTGTGACTGATTCTGCTCAGAGCTGATGAGCGAGGTTCTCCATCCAGCTCCAGCCCTCCACCACCCACTTAGAGACAGGGAGAAATGCAACCGTGAGAAAAAGTGAGACATAATGTGTTTGAGAGGGAAAGAGGGAAAAAAAAAAAGAGAACTGACATTTATTTTCATCACTAGGTGGCACTAAAGGACTTTCAGTTACTGTTCTCTTTTCGCTTGCCACCATGATGAGCACAAAGCTAAAAACAGTGACAATCCAGCTTATACTCACATACATTTACACACAAACACCTTCACATTCATAGCTAAAATCTTTTCTCTTAGCGGTCTTCTGTGATTTTAGAATTCTCTCTCTTGTAGGAGAGTCTTGTCTCTCATAATTTAATCTGCGTCACGCTTATCCTCTCTATAGAAAGCATTCCTACGTTTCAGTTTCTCTTATTTTCTCTCTCTACATTTCTCAGTGTCAGGCTGCTCCCCTCCTTTGCTACTCTGTGGAACTGAAGACTTCCTGTACTCTGGCAGGTCATGACCAGACCACACATACACTGCTCTCTGACTAAACACACAAGGGCACACCACATGGTCCTATGAACACAGTCCACTCAGAGAGATCACAAAAGATAGCAGAGATACCACTATCAAATACATCTGAACACCATAAAATGTGTGTTGGTCTACATCGAGGCCATGCAATGTGAAGATCCAGACCATAACTGGAGCTCTTAAGACAGGGGCAACCTAAGGGCTCCAGTTTAAGGCTACTTAAAGTTGCGATTTGTAATGTTTAAGTGTTTCTAGGCCTGTAGTGCTCAAATAAAATTAAATAGAATTTAAAGAATAACTCATTTTATTCCCATGGTGCCAGTACAATATACAGTCCCCTCTGAATGTTTTGGAACAGCAAGGCCAGTTTATAAATTAAAATTTATATCCTGAATTTATAAATTTACTTCTGTAAAGCTGCTTTGTGACAATGTCCATAGTTAAAAGCGCTATACAAATAAAATTAAATTGAATTTTTTTGTTTCTGCTATACACTTAAGACATTTGGATTTGAGATCAAAATATGAATATGAGACGATAGATCAGAAATTCAGCTTTCATTCCCTGATATTTACATTTAGATGTGTTAAAACATGGCACCTGGTACCCAAGTAAGTGGCAACAACATGGGGGATTATGGGTAATTTTCCAAGTCCAGACAGATTGTCCAGTGGAAACCGCTATAAGATCGAGAACCGCTGCGGCTCTTATTGTTTCACTGATGTAGAACATCAGACTAGTTACCAAGCCTTTTAAACATAATTGATTTTCCCCTCCATATAGTGTGTTTGTTTCCAGACCTCTCTGCTCTTTAATGAAGTCTTCTTTACAGTTCTGCATCAGCTGTAGTATCCACTTGTGTTGGGCCACGATACACTGCCACGCTGGGTCACCGGGAGCATGTAAGTCTGACAGGTACCTGGTAAACCAAACAGATATGAGTAAACATTTATGCTGAGCTATAATAAATAAGAATAAAAACTGTGCAATATCTACCCACCTGATGTAGCGTTTCTGATCATGCAGAGTAGAAGGCATCTCCAGTAATTTATCCAGCAGTAAATTCCTCAGAGCACTGATACGAGTTTCCACCTCCGTATATACTGCACACGCGCACGCGCACGCGCACACACACACGCACACACACACACACTTACATAGTTACACAGTTACGACCATAACATTAATCTATTACTATTAAAAAAAGTGAGGCATGGACATTGCTGAATGTCTTTTTAGAAGATTAAAGTCTCAGGGAACCTAAATCTTTGACTGCTTTCTAATTACATTAATGTTGTCTTGAGATCCTCAGATCTTATAGCACATCTTGACCAATGTTGCTTCAACTCCTCACTTACTCCTCACTTACCCCTCACTTACTCCTCACTTAGGACAGCTGAATATCAAACAAGTGCTACCTTTAGAGTGGACCTACTTGATAGCTTTCAGGTCTCATTACCTTGTCAGACAATATTCAATTTAATAGTTCATTACATTCAATGAATAAAGTAAGGTTGCAGTGGAGAAGAGAGGGTTTTTTAATTCCTAGCCAGTATTTGTTGCAGCACTGAACTCCTCCTGCTAAGTTTTATGTTTAATGTGTTTTATCAGGTTACTTGTTTTGTAGGAAGATCCTGCAGTTCCTCCTTTTGATATTTTCTCAGAGCACAGTTTGCAGTCTGTTTTGCTTTGATCAATAATTGTGAAATATGTCCAGATCGCAGCCATTTCACTGTCACTGGCCATTAGCCTGACAATGTGCACAAGCCTTACTGCACACAGTATCACCTGGTACCGGTATCAAAGTATCTTTTATGAATACAAGTCTGATTACAAGTAAATAAGTATGGTATCGGGCAAATACTTGATACCAGTATCACTAGTGATGCATCCCTAATTACTGTTAAATAATAGACAGCATTATGCATTGCAAGTTATGAACACTTTTTAGGCTCGTATACCTTTTTTAAAGACAGGAACTTCTGTGTTCCCAAACAGGGACTTGGCTTTTTCATAGTCATTAATGACCACGTCATAATCCCCCTAGAAGAGACAGAAACATCAGCAATCTACTACAGTACCAAAATATTGTTTAACTTCAGAACAATGCAAAGCAGTATCAGTAGAAGCTACTGCATATTATATACTAAAACAAAGCATTCCAATCCTGTGGAAACTGTGTATATTTTCAGCTCCACCTTCTGGATGTTGCGCTCAATGTTGAGTGGCAGGTTGAAGAGGAATTTGAAACGCTGCAGTACATTAAGGGCATTGCGTGTAGAGTCGGCTTTATCCTTTCGGCCCAAAACCTCTTGAAACAAAGTGTCGGCAGTATTGCTTGCCCCTGAAACAGGCAGAGAACACATGAAAGAAGGTTATAGATCTCTAGCTCGCACACAGATGAGATCCATTCTGCCTGTCTCCCTCTGCTTGGGTGGCCATGGCCCTGTTGTATGCACTAGGTCAGATTCTTTTAATCAGAACAAGACCTTGAACCACAATAAAAAACATAAATAAATAAATAAAAAAAGAGCAGCTGGCCAAATTATTCACGTTTTCCCCACACTGTGCCCTGCACTGGCTGAGTGAGAGAGAGTCAGGCACTGACTGGAGTTAGGGATGAAAGCTTGTCAGTGTGATTTGTTTAGTTACATGTGCTGCAGGAAACTAGTGTGTTTATTAATCTTTCATCAAATCAGTCAAATTAACATCCAGCAGGGGACAACTAGGGGTCTCTTTCTAACTCTGAGAATGGGTGTGTGTGTCTATGTTTATTTATGTGCACGAGAGCAAGCTTCTTAATGATCTTACTGTTGAGGACACTCTCTAATCGCTGAGTCATGGAGCCCTCCACCTTCTCAGTGCCATCTGATTCCAGCTTCTGATGAATAGCTGTAAAAGAGAGAATGATAGCCATTTAATCTGTGGATTATACAAGCCTGATTTTTGTTACCCCGACACAAACCAAAGCAGACACACACACACGCATCCACGCACGGAAACGCACACACGTACAGACACATACATTATATGGTCAAAAGTATGTGGGCACCTGACCATTACACCCATATGTGGGCCTTCCCCAAACTGTTGCCACAAAGTTGGAAGCAAACAATTGTCTATAATGTCTCTGTATGCTGTAGCTTTAAAATTTCCCTCCACTGGAACTAAGCGGCCCAAACCTGTTCAAGCATCACAATGCCCCTGTGCACAAAGAGAGATCCATAAAGACATGGTTTGCCAAGGCTGGAGTGAAAGAATTTAAGTGGCCTGAACAGAGCCCTGACCTCAACCCCACTGAACAACTTTGGGATGAATTGGAACAACAATGGACTGAGCCCCAGGCCTCCTCACATGACATCAGTGTCTGACCTCACTAATTACTCTTGTGGCTGAATGGACAAATCCCCACAGCCACACTCAAAATCTAGTGGAAAGCCTTCACAGAAGAGCAGAGGTTATAACAACAGCAAAGAGTGGACTAAATCTAAAATGGGATGTTCAATACGCACATATGGGTGTGATGGTCAGGTGTCCACATACTTTTGGCCATACAGTGTACACACACATACACACACAGGAACACACCAACAGACACACACATAGACTGTCTGCCTTGCGCTTCAGGACAGCACACCCACATATGATTTCAATGGAGATCTGACATGCAGTGTGCTCCCACACACATACAATACACAAACCCACACAGACAGACTGATGACGTCAGAGCTAACCTCCAGGCCCCTGAGGTCCTGAATGCTGTGCGGATCATTTCCTGTGTCCTTGCTCTGTGTTTTGACTTGGGCAATGTGGGTTTTGGAAGTTTTCTCTGGGAATCTATGCAGCTTCCTTTAAATGCACTCCCACTTCCTCTCAGGACAGTGTTAATAATCTTAATAAACCTGGTCCAGATACCGTCCTCACCACTACATCAGCCTCACCAATCCTCCTGACCTGCCATGCAGCTAAATGTTGATTTTCCTTTCTTTAACCCCTATGTGACAGTTCTTATGGCCAAATCGCATACAGCATAACATGTCAGTGTGAACTGAAATTGAAACTCCGAAGAAAATTACCCACTTACATATTAATGACAAACTGGGCTTTATGAGCCTGTAAACCTACTATATTTCACCCTTATTAACATGTCAAACACCACAATGCAATTGCATAAAGACAAAAAACCTATAAAAGGCCACATATTGTCTGCATGTATCCCCACTTTTGACAATCTAATCAAATCCTGATTAATCCAGCCATATATTAGTTCCCACCTGAAGATTTTTTTCCACTCAGAAATATTATTTCATAAAAGCAGAATACATTCTAATTGCCATATCATGAGCAAAAGAATCCAGGCAATGCACCCTAATAAGAGTGTGTTGGTCCATGCGTCATTCACTCCACTGAGAAGGTGATCGGCTGCAGCCTCCCATCATTCCAGGACTTGTACGTCTCCAGGACCCGGAGACGTGCAGCTCAGATTGCAGCCGACCCCGCTCACCCCGGGCATGCACTCTTTCAGCCTCTCCCCTCAGGTGACACCCCGCCCCCCCCAACCTACTGACAGTCACTCTCCCCTCTGAAGCTGCAACTTTTCTATCAACCATGTACACTCACTTTTTCTGTATATAACTATTTATATTTTTGATTTAATATATTCTATCTTCTGCTGTTTACATATTTCATATTTATATATAGCATGTTCATCTTGCACCATGGTCCCTGCACTTTAGTTTTGTTTTACCCTTGTATTGTGTTGCATTTTTTGTATTTTTGTATTCTTCACTTCATCTCCCCCTTGACCTTATATCTTTGATTCTGTGTTTGCACCTGACATCAAGACAAATTCCTAGTACTGTAGAGTGTCCTTTACTGTACCTGGCAATAAATTGTTTCTGATTCTGATTCATACCTGCCAGAGCATCCTGGGCTTCAAAGAAAGTGCTAAGTCCTCCTTTCACACAGGCCAGACTTCCCTCATTCTTCTTACTTGCCTGCTTTTTCAGATTTCCCACTGCCTGGCGTAATTGCTCAAAACTAGCACAGAGGGGGAAAAAAAAAAAAAAAGCAATGCATTAGTAAGCAATATGGTTTATAGATGCTTCCTCTGATACTGCTTAGTTCCAGGAACATAAACACATAATTTCTTTCTAAAGTTTTTAATATTTAACATTATATTCAGTTTTCCATTGAACATGTAGAGGACATGTGCTGTTTATAAGGGATTGCTCTGAAAAGCATCTAGATTGATTATCACTTCGATAACTGACTCTGAAGACTTGGTAGAGTAATGCTAAGTATTTAAAGATAGCCAAAACTTGTTCTGAAGACTACTTGTGGCCTTTTTTTTTGTCTATAATGAATAATACACTCACTGAGCACTTTATTATGAACAGTATGCAAATACTGGGTACTTCCATTGCTCTCAAAAAGCCTTGATTCTTCACGGCATGGAGTCCACAAGATGCTGGAAACATTCATTTGAGATTCTGGTCCATGCTGTCATGATTGCATCAAACAATTCCTGCAGATTTTTCAGGTGCACTTTCATGCTGTGAATCACCCGTTCTATCACATCCCAAAGGTGTTCTACTGGATTCAGATCCAGTGACCAAGAAGGCCACTGAAGAACACTGAACACATTGTCATGTTCATGAAACCACTTTGAGATGACTTTTGCTTTGTGACATGGTGCATTATCATGCTGAAAGTAGCCATTAGAAGATGAGTAAATAGAGGCCATGAAGGGATGCACATTGTCAGTAAAAACACTCAAACAGGCTGTGGCATTCAAGCATTGATTGATTGGTATTAACAGGCCCAAAGTGTACCAAGAAAACATTTCCCACACCATTACACCACCTCCACTGCCACTGTTTACACAAGGCAGGCTGGGTCCATGGATTCATGCTGTTGGCACCAACTTCTGACCCTACTATCTGTGTGCCTCAACAGAAATCGAGATTTACCAGATCATCTTCAGCTGGCCAGATTTGGTGAGCCTGTGCCCACTGCAGCCTCAGCTTTCTGTTCTTGGCTGATAGAAGTGGAACCTGACACGGTCTTCTGCTGTTGTAGAAGCTGCTGGCCTGTATCTGCATGATTTTATGTATTATACTGCTGCCACACGAGTGGCTGATTAGATAATTACATGAATGTGTAGGAGTACAGGTGTTCCTAATAAAGTGCTTGGCGAGTGTAAGTAACGTGGTGGTTCCACAATTATCCTCATTAGACAGCAGAAAAGAACACACTGAAGTGTGTAAAATTTTACCCTCAGCAAGAAATCCAGATTCTATAAATATGTAAACTGAAAATGAGAGCCAACCCTGTATGTGCCATTCCTCCCCCTAATAAACAGGTGTAATAAGAAGTAAAAACGGTATAAATGTAATAAAAATAATAAATGTAATATCACATTTGCATACTGAACCTGATAAGATTCTATTTTATAACACAATAACACTTGCCTGTCACATGTTCAATACAAACTCATTTTCCAATCACTCCTCCTGATCCGCCACAGCCACTTTTATAAACACACACATCTAAAAAAGGTTTTCCTTTCTTTGACCCCTGAGTGACAGACAAATGCACAGTTCACAATAATCCCAATTTTCCCTGTTTGCTCCAGTGTGCACAGTTCTGCCCGAGTGGCGTAGCAGGCTGGGAGACTGACAGAGGGATAGTGAGATCAGTGAGTTCAGCTGGCTTCAGCTGGAGTTTTATCATATTTCTACTTTTACTTCATAAACACTTGGATGTGGAGATTTATAATAATGTTTTAGGGGCACATGGTTGTTTGAATAAATTAGATTTGGTTCCTGTTTGGTTGGAATAAAAACCTGCAGCTAAACA
Source organism: Pangasianodon hypophthalmus (assembly GCF_027358585.1). Lineage (NCBI taxonomy): Eukaryota > Metazoa > Chordata > Actinopteri > Siluriformes > Pangasiidae > Pangasianodon > Pangasianodon hypophthalmus. Next base: position 10,486,109 of record NC_069728.1, on the reverse strand, counting down.
GATAAGATTAAAGACCCTATGTTCCCTGTTCCGTTTAGCGTCACGTTCCCTGTTCCATTAGCATCCATAATTGTCAGATAATATGTATACTCATCCTAGACCTGACTAACCTGGTTGTAGAGTGGTTCTCAATGAGGTACCAAGTGGCGGAGAAATTCTCACTCGTGAAATCTCCACTCATCCCTGGAAACAAACTCTCCAAATCTTTCAGAGGAACTTTTCCCCTACAAAAGAAGGTAACACATAACCAAGCTTCAGCAAATAAAATGGAGGGCTGTTATCTGTATTTCTCTGTGTACTTTTGCAAAAGTAAAAGTTAAACTGACAATCTATTCAACTGATTATCTATGTTATTAATATATATTAAATTAGAATATATACACATATACACAGTGCTCTGTAGTGAGATTAATATGCATAGGATAAAGTATTATTTCACTTCCTAGGAGAGGAAATAAGCAACCTGTTGCATCAATCAGGTAGACACACACACGCACACATACACACTGACAGTTTACAAGCCTCCTTCCTTGTAAACAGCATAGGCCATTTGTATAAACAATCAATAGTGCTTATGTATAAAAATGTGCAAACGTGTATGAGAAAGAGCAGGAGCCTCTGTTTCTTTTAAGATGCATGTGTCAGTAGTGGGTGCTAACATTTTTTGCACAGTCTAGGGGCAGGCAATATGGGGGAAAATGATCGATTTTAGGTCATAGATTTTAACTTCAAGTCAGGCACAGTAAGCTGCAGTATTATTGGCACCTTTGGTGAAGATGAGTAAAAAAAAAGGTTATGGAAAATGTCTTTCAGGTTAAATAACTTAACATCAAACTACAAGTATGTTACAAACCTAATAATAAATAATCTATTAACTTATTATCTAACCTAAGAAAAACTTTCTTAAGGCTTAAAAAAACCCTTATCAAGAAATATAGATTAACAAACCCACGTCTCACAATAATTGGCACCCCTGCATTTAGTATGTCGTGCAAACTCTCTTCCCCAATATAACAGCAGTGATCCATAACCTTTTTTTTTTTTTTTTTTTACCCATATTTAATAAGGCCACCAATAATTCTGGAGCTGACTGAACATCTTCTTCTTATTGTGAGTCAGCTGTTAGTCAAGGCAGCCAAAGACACTCAGAAAAAAGTACAAAATGCCCTCTTTCACATACTGGAGCTCACAGATGCCTATGATTGGTTACTGTTGCTCTGATTGACAGGGGGGAGAATAATACCATCCCTCCCACTCATTTATATGTAATTAGATATGTATATTTTTTATACTTGTGTATGTTAACAACAAAAAAGTGTGTGCCTGCTTTGACATACTTATCAGTTTCGATGCCCAGTGGATCGGCCTGCCGCAGAGAGAGGGGGGAAATGCCTTTGTTACGGTTTAGTCGTAGGTCGTAGTAATTCACCTCATCTACCCACACAGCAGACTGCTCTAGAATATCTGTACATATGCACACAAACATACAACCCACACATATGAGTAATTTACAATACAAGAGTTGATAACCCATGGATCAAACTTTTAATATGTGCAAGAATGCATAACATCATTAGGAAAGTGTGTATAAGTGTACTTCTAACCTATCTTATCAGCTTTGAGGACTTTGAAAGAGACTGTGGATGTGCCTAGGCCTCCGCTCCTAGTCGTGACGATGATCTCGCCCTTGTCATCTTTAGCAGGACCAACACGGCACACAATCTTACTGGCAGACATCCATTCAGCCGTCAGCAGACAGTTATGCCCACAGATAGACAGGCCTGATGAGGTGTTACATAGAGACAGAGAAGTACAATTACTCATCATCTACTCTCAGGCTTGACATTTTTTATTACTAATTGTTTTAAATACTCAATCAAGAGATACAATCCATAGTGCCAAACAGAGATTCTGCTGCATACAAGGTTCCAAAAGAAGCAGAAATAACTGTGGCTCACCAATGAGGTCATTAGCTCCAGTGCCCAGGTTTTCTCCACGGATAGTGACTTTAGTCCATGGTGTGCCCTCATTGGGTGAGATGCCAGTAACTAGCGGAGGCTGTCGTGCACGAGACATGGCTCACACACTAGGGAGACAGACTGAGAGAGAGAGAGAGAGAGAGAGAGAGAGGAAAACAAAAAATAAGAAAGTTATTTGTTGCTCAGTATTTTAACTGCATATCATACATACAGTGAATCCGAGGTAGGGTATATAACACTATGATTCATTTACACGTATCCATTTCACAGCCCTTTACATCTTTATATTATGTTGTCCTGATACTGTACACTTTAATGGAAATAAAACAATAAAACCTAAAACAAGTTCATTTAAAGGCATAAGAGATGAGCAAGGTTTTCAGTTTGAAAAAGGCACACACACTACAAAGCCCTCTTATGCACACATAGAGTAAGGCAGAAAAATATCACTGCAGACAAGAACAAATAAATCAATCCATCCGGTCCTTGATGAAATGGAAACTGAGAGAGTGTGTGTAGCGAGTGCAGTGTTGTATCAATTTCACAGTTAGTCATATGCCATGACCGGACAGTTACCTTTCAGTTGACTCTTTCAAAAATTTGTTAATTTTCAAATTATAATTAGCTATATAACAGGGACAAATGTTGACATTATGTACTTTATATAGGTCTGAACACTACAATGTTTCCTGAACTGAAATACATCTCAGCCAAAAGTAAAGTTATGCCATGTTAAATACTGGTTACCCCCAAAATTGAAGAGAGACAAAACCACATTTAAATTCCATTCCAATTACACTGAAAGACACCATCACATTTAGACCCTAATCTACTTATGGAAATACACCATCACTGCCAAATTTTAAAGAATTATAGAGTTACCACTTTGATCATCAGCATCATCCACTTCAGTCTCTGTCTCATCACCTAAAATAAATGTCACTCCCGGCATTTAACCAGCAGAAGCCATGTCATTCCTTTCCTCAACTAATCTCTGGTCACGCTAACATCGGTGGGGAAAAATCAGTGATTCAGTCAGTCAGTCAGTTCTGTTCTGCCTTTAAAACTTTAAATATCACTTTAAAACTTTGTCCACTGTCGTCTGTGTAAGCACTCTTCTCTGTCATTGTTTTGATGGTCTTTTGGTCTGTTTACATCCTTCTAACATGTAGTAACTCACATACCCAGCATGCACTGTAAATTCTGTCACACATTTACATATCTGTGCAGGATGGGTGGCCTTCAAATTACAATGTACTGCAAATTCTACATGATGTGTAAACAGATATTGCAAAAGTTCTGTGTAACTCCATCGTGCATTGCAGCATGCACTTATCCTGAAACCTCACTTCCTTTTGAAATTGGGCCTTATAAAGGGAGGTATGTCATGATTTCTTCAGTTAATCTGTGGGTTAAAATGTATTCACCTATTAACCAACAACTTAATTACATTCCAGGCTTGTTCAGTCGCAGGAGAAAACAGGAAAGTGAGGCCTGATCCCTGGGGACCTCAGACTTGTGCTCATTTGGCATTTTCCTTCCTCTAACTCAGCTGACCTGGCTGATGAAGGTTTAGTAAATCAGTCGAGAAGTCGACTCAGATGTGTTGGATTACAAAAAACATAAAGTATGGGGTCACTAGGAGCTGTGCTGGGGACCAGCGGCATACAGTGTTACCTCTGTCAGATGGCTCTTGATGAGACAGAGAGGCAATTCACAGAGCACTAATAACACTTCACTCTGAGTAATAACATTTCTATGAGGCTGAAATAATATATTCCTACTCGTTCTGAATAACTGGCTAATGATAGTTTGTTTTTTGTTTTATTTAACAGACACAGGTGTTTTAACTGCGTTGGCCCACAGGCAGACCTGTATTTAAATACACAATCATGGCAGTGGAGGCTCAGTGGTTAAAATTTTGTGCTGACGACTGGAAGGTTGTGAGTTCAAATCCCAGGACTGACCCAGAGCCCCTGCTCGGCTCCTGAGTAAGTCTCTCAACCCTCAAATGCTCAGCTAGAATAAGTAAAACTAGAACTCCAGAAGACCTATAAATACAGCAAGATCCTTTACATCAGGGATTCTCAAACTTTTCACAGCTAGGGACCCCTTTATCTTTAAAAACAAATTCTTTTATTTCAGGAACATAATCCAAGCATTCACAAATATTAAGCACATTATTATTTAATGAACAGTAATATTTTGCCTATTTACTGGCAAATTTAAAGTACAAATTCTAGCTTGCTGTTAAAAATCCCTGTAGTCTCTTATTATGTTTTGCAACCAGGAGGCACAGCAGACATCAGAGTGACATGTATCACTCAGGGGTCTAGTGAGCTGTCTGAACTTATGAGGTTTTCTAGCTCTATTGCGCATTTATGGTCATATTTTTAATATATCTTCTGACAAGTCATCAAGTCACCAACCTGCTTTCAGTTCACAGCTAAGTCAATCCCAAAAAGAGTCTATTCACTGATTTCAGGCATTGAACCCTACAAGTCAACCCCAAAGCTTTGGAGTCAATTCCACACAATGAAAATGAATCATCTTGCACACAAACACACACACACAGCACGGATCAGAGTGTTTCAGTTAGTGAGACAGCCAGTGGATATTTATTTTGAATTTGATGAAATTGAACAAATCAGGGCTTGAAATGCAGGTAAGACATATATTTGCAAACAGGTATGCAGAACCAGTAAAAATGTAAAGAACACCATCACACTGCGAACTTTTGGGTGTCTCATTTGGTTGACAAACACTTGATAATATTCTCAAGCTGTAACAGATTATCTGATAAATGTCAGTAAAGTTATATTGCAGTTAGTGACCTGTTATTTAACTGGTTACCAAAATAATCATTAGTTGCATCTCAGATCTTGAGTTCAAACATTCATGGACAATAAACAGTTTAATTTCAACATGTTTTCCCCCAAACCTTTTCAAGTTGTGCATTTTTCTTTTTCCAAACTTGCTCTTTCAAAGTTTCACAATTATATTAGCATTTTGTGATGCCTGTCCTGGAGCAAACAACAGCACTCTCTTGCTGTAATGTCTAAAAACACTGGGGATGCCGATGGATCTTGGTCCCCTCTTACATTAACATTTTGAGCTACTTTATCCAGAGACTGACATGGTTCAACACATTTCTGTGTTGAGTTAGGAGTATGTTTGAACTATTGTGTCATCTATGTCTTCTATTTGAACTCCATATCTGTGGCCGACTTTATACATCCTGAGCAGAGGCACCCAGGCAGTAAGTGAGTAAGTGAGGAATAACAGCAGGGAAGTGTGATGCAGCCCAAAGTGGAGTTACTGTTACCAGCTTGGAGTTGATTATTTTCTCATATCATCATGTCACAAAGTGTTTTATTCCTCTTATACCACAGCAATTTGCGAATGATTAAATTTTTATTTATATTTTATTTACATTTAATGTTGTAGAACATCCATAAAACAAGTTATCACTAACATTACAGCAGCTATAAACAGTCATTCCATCACTTTCTCTTTACGTTAATAAGACAAAAAATTCCAACATTCTGTCTTGAAGACTATCACTGACACTGGAGACTCCTTCCATAAATATTATATAAACGTCTCCTTACAGAAAGCATCACCAACACAATTTCAATCATTTTATTATTGATCTTTAGTATAGAAATCATAACATGTTTAGGGCACACTAAGGGCACTACTGTTGGAGCTGCTACTGTAGAACATTAATCAACACCTTCTGATCAAACAGATTTGTGAATTCAGTAGTTCTGAGGTATAAAGTAAAAGAAACAAACAAAAACACTGGAGCACTGTCCTGTCTGGATTTCATTCTTATGCCATTATTATTTTTTTTTTTTTTACATGTTTATTGATAGTAAAGCTGGACTGACATGGACCGATATTCTTTTCCTAAACCTGATTTCTAGGCTAAATCCTAAACACTTTATTTAACCATGGAAATCACTACGTGTATAATAAACGCCATTGTTTTATACCCTACGTAGTGCGATTGTACAGGAAGGGAATAATGGGCCATTTGAGATTCAACCCCAGCAACGACTCGGTTATATTGGGTGTCTGTCAGTCTGGAAATGTCTTCAGTGTTGGAAGATTGAGACTCATGTTCATATAGAGTAATATTTCAGAAAAGTGAACTTGTTGTTGTTGATGTTATACAGTGTGTGCGGCTGATAACAATGTTACACAGGCTCGGTTGTTGTCGCCCAAAATTCCGCTAGCAAGCTAAAAACACTTAGCCAACAAGCTAGCATTTTAAGCTAGCAGAGAGGAGATGCTTCTCAGGGCCACGTCGAGAAAAACAGGTCGCTTATATCTCTCTAGCACTCTCACTACAGTGTCCAGGACATTTTATGAAACAGTACAGTATTACTCACGGAATTCTCGACAGCTCAGCTGGAAGCAGGTCCCTGGTTGTTTTCGCAGCACTAACAGCACTTCCGGGTCACGCGGTTTCTCGCTCCTCCCCAAACAGCCTGCATGACTGGGATTCAGCCTCTCTGAACCATGAAACCATCTCCTTTTCCCTGGAAATCCTACACCTTTCACCTCATTTACATAAAATGTTGATTGATTTTTAAACACCAGTAACTTATATATATATATATATATATATATATATATATATATATATATATACATATATATATATATATATATATATATATAGGGAGAGAGAGAGAGAGAGAAGAAGAATATTGGCAAAAAATTTTATTTATTAAACACACCGCATGTGTGATAATGTGATAATTAAAATACAGTACTGTGCAAAAGTCTTAGGCACATGCCTAATGCTATATGCTGTATGCCACATGCTCTAATGCTGTAGAGCAAAAATGCCTTCAAAAATAATGAAATTAAATGTTTCTACATTTAAAAAAAATACTATAAAGAGCAGTAAACTGTAATAAATGAAACAAAGTCAATATTTGGTGTGATGTTCCTTCACTTTAAAAAAAAATAGTAGTCTCAGGTAGAATTTGTGCAGTTTTATAAGGAAATGAGCTGTAAGTTTTACTGAGCGTCTTGCAGAACCAGCTACAGTTCTTCTGGAGACTTTGACTGTCACACTTGCTTGTTATTTTTGCAGCAAAACCCAGCAGCCTTCATTACGTTTTTTTTTTTTGTTTGTTTGTTTGTCTGAAAAGTGGTCTCTTATGTAATATGCTGCTATCTTTACTGACATACAAACATTTTTCTGGGACATTTAATTTTGCGCTGGAAAACTAATGTTTGGAAATCTAAAATGTTTTTGTCAATAATGTAGAAGTCATAAAATAAAAATCTATAACATAGTTTGTACTAAAAAACATAGGGTGTCTAAGACTTTTGCACAGTACTGTATACAAAAGTCATATTCTAATTCTTTTGTCATCTTTCAAGCTCCATGATGAGTCTGGATCCCCAGCCCTGGCTTTTGTAACTATTAATATATTAACATACACTATGTACATAGATATGCAGATAGAGAGATAGATAGACACACTGACAGATGGATAGATGTCTTTATTAATCCCAGATGGGCATTCACAGTGTGTGTCTTGTCCTCTTCATTCTGTCCGCCGTCCTGTTATATGTGCATCTGTATATTTAAAACTGAAGTGTATTTAAAACTGAAAGAGTATTTTTAAAATTATTAGTAAATCTGAAACCTATCACTATGCCCCCCAAAATGCTACACTGAAAGTAAAACTCAGAGGTTCATAGCAAACTGCAGCACTGTCAGCATAGTGTGTGAATTCTGGCATTGACAGTTCTTCAGCCTCAGGTACTTCACTCGAGTTCATAACTGAGCTCAGCTAGAGTGTTTTTTAAATCCCATTTATGCAGTTATTATCGGTATATCTGCATGATTGCGAGTGTGATATTGCTTTCATACAACACTTCTATAAACAAGAAATCAAGATTGAGTAAGTGACATTTCTGACACAATGTTTTGTTTATTTTCGCTCCACTAGCGGAAATAGATCCCGAAGAAGCTACACCCTGTCGGCTAGCTGGCTAGCTAGCTCACACTGTGTTTCTGATGAAATTAGCGTCCATTCTTCCTTTTCATTTTCATCTGACCAGCTTTCATATTTTAAGTCAAAAGTTATATTCATGAAAAATGTATCATTTGCCATGTCCATGGATGATGTTGTTAACACTACTGTAGTAACCATTTTGAACTAGGAAGTGGAAATTTATGTGGCGATCACAGACAAACAGAGTGTTAAAACAGTGAAAAGTCCCAGTGTGATTATAGTAAATATAAGCACTCTTGGAATGCCACTCGTCCAACTTTTGTATAATGCAATTTATAGTGCTTTTAACAATGGACTTTGTCACAAGCAGGATACAGATTTAGATTTAGCCCTAATGAGAAAACCAGAGGCGACACTGGCAAGGAAAAACTCCCTGAGACGACATGAGGAAGAAACCTTGAGAATAACCAGTTTTGTGTGTGTATGTGTGTGTGTTTGTCTCAGGATGACTTACTTGAGAACTAGCCTACCACTTAATTAAATCATATATGTACAGTATGTATGCCAACAGGCACACATGCAGTTCATACAACTTAAGTGAAAAAGTAAATGCTTGCAAACAACACATCAGTGTAGTGCAGTTTGCTAATCTTAACTGTCAATACTTCAGTAAGGCAACATATATTAGACATTTTAGATGTGTTTTGTTTGTGTTGTTGACCTAATACTTATCCACTGGGGGATCTGTTGGCAGGGGCTGGGGGATGAGCTGACAAAATGCAGGAAAATATGGATGGTTCTTTTCTCAGAAAATGAAATGAAAATGAAAGGGATGTGCAGTTTTATTAAATAGCTAGGTCTGAATAATCAGCAGATTATAACATGACTTTCATTGGCTATATTTTTGTCCTTTTTTGAATAATACGTTGCTTGACATGGCAGTTCAAAAAGCAAAAAAAGTCTCTGCACTGTACACATTTACTAATCCAGATTTTATTAATAAGCAAATTACACCCCCAACCCTAAACATCCCCAGCTTCTCCCCCTGGTGTTGCACAGCTTATACTTGCATATTGGAATACAATAGTTTGTATTTTTGTGATGTGATAACACAAGCCTATCACATGCTCAGTCAATATTCATCTTAAAAGAATAAACCAACCATTGCAGTGACAGTTTTTGCACTTTCCAGTCTGCCCACTCAAATAAATTTTAATGAACACATTTTATACAGTTTGGTTGCTTTAAAAAGATTATTTCAATCAGACACAATTCATATGCGACTCACCCAAGACTTCAATGCACTGCTCAGAGCAGACCACCCACCCAGCATGTGCTGTTATCTGTGCAAGGCGAGGAAACTCTCCCTTTGATGAGGACTCATGGGAAGTAAATTTTTCCAATTATGCTGGTCTAATCAGAAGAATCAAAAACAATTTGGCCTTTGTGGTTTGAGCACATTGTGTTGTGTGTGGCGCAGTGAAGATCGTGATAGTGATGTCTCCTGAGAATTATATCCATCTCACAATTTCCTGTACTTTTCACGGAAGAATAGCGTAATTACTGCGGTCCCTCCACGTTAACACCCCATACATATTATATCACCAAGTGGGTGGTTTAGTGAAAGGCTCTTGGCTCCAGTTCTGGGGATTCCTGTACACTTTTAAGTTTTCTTAACTTTATCACACCTGATCCACTTCATGAAAGCGTTAACAATTAGTTGTGTAAGGACCCAGTTGTTGAGCAGTGGCAAGGGTTAAAATGTAATTTAGGGGTTGGGGAAGTTCTGCTTCTTTCACAGGTGCCAATAATCTGTTTCTGTCTTATGATCTTAAGTTAATTCACTACAACTGGGTGTCTGGACCTTGAGTTCAGTGTATTCCTTGTTTGCTGGTTTTGGCATGAAAATAGCAACAACATATCTTCTGATTCTTTTCTGACAGTGATACATGATAGAGTAATGATTTTTAATTAGCTAAATTAATATATCTTGCTTTACTGATCATACAGTAAAAACTGCCTTGACTGAAGGAACATATTTCCAAAATTCAACCTTTTGATAATGTTCCTGACAGCGACAGTTTAAAACTTGAAATGAAATCTAGATACACACCATTAGGGGTTTTTGAACTGACTGGTAAAAAGGTCAGAATGTAGGTTTGGGTTTTTAGGGTGTCATTGAGCTATAGCAAGTCATATTTCCAGACTGTTAAATAACAACAGAATAAGTATAACTGAAATTTAAGAAAAAAAAAAAAGAAAGAAAGAAAAACATCTACTTCAAAGTTACACTGAGTCTAAGTGTATAAAAATACTTTGACCAATAGGGGGAACTGAAGAAACATAGAATATCACTTTTTGTTTTTGGGGTGTGGGGGTTGTTTTTTGGTGTGTGTGGGTGGGGGCATGGGGGGTGTGTGGGTGTGGGTGTGTGAGAGAGAGATTCAGGTCAATCTTAAGAAGCTCTGATTTACTTACAGACACTATAAGAGGCAAACAAAGATGTGGCAGGATAGTAAAATCCATTAAAATCCAAAATTGATTGGTGCAATTGCACTTTGCGTCCATGTTAAACTCTGTTAAAAATAAACATTACAATTTAGCCTGAAATAAGGTGTGCTAACAAGATATCTGTCCATTCTCTATATTCCATACATTAGTCATTTGTTGTTAATGTAAAGGGTAGCAGGACTAGTTTACTGCATTGGACATTCACAGTAAATGACACAGTGAGATTGCATCTCCACCCACACTATGTAAATCACTCGGAAATTTTCCTAATATAAACCTGATATATCAACAACCCACTCAACTCCCTGTCTCTCACATTACTTCTCTATCTGTCAGTCATAATTTGGATTGCAGGGTCTGTGACCAGTGACAACATTCGGCCTTTGAGAAGTAATAACTTAAGATTTCAGCTCTACTGACTGAAAGGATGTGTGTTCAAATCCCAGAATTGATAGAGAGCCACTTTTGGGTGCTTGATCCAGAATGATCTGAATGCTCACATTCTCCGTTCCCAGCCTATATTGTATTCTAGCTCATGTTGAATAAAATCATAAATGAAAGATTAAATGTAGAAGACTAGGGCTATAGAGCCACCTAATTTCAGCAGCTAGTAATAAAGTAGTCATACGAGAGGTGGAGAAAATTAATGTATGGTACGGTATGTAAGGTATGGTACATAAAGATTCTAGAGGAACAGCCAGTTAAGTTTATTTATTTATTTATTTATTTATTTATTTATTTATTTATTTATAATTTAATTTAATTTAATTTAATTTAATTTAATTTAATTTAATTTAATTTAATTTAATTTAATTTAATTTAATTTAATTTAATCTTTTAACTATGTATTTATTTGAATTATTTGAAAGGCGAGGTATATATTTTTTGTGCCCGAAAGCTGTTCATTTTACAAAACATTATTAATATGCATGAATATTGTATTATGTCAGTACAGTACTCTTTGTTGTCTCATAAATGTGTTTACAGGGAAAAAAAATAATTAAAAATGCAATAAAGTTCTCAAGTACAAAAATGTATGCATTAGAATTTATAGTGCAAATAAATCTCTTTTTAGCATATATTAAAATGCCTTTTTTATTTTATTTTTTTAATTTTTTTTGCATGTATGTTGGTCATTATCCTAAATCAGTGCAAACTTGGATATAATTTCTGAAATTCTGAAACTTCTGTATTTTGAGCGACTAAACTTATAATGCATTCCCTGCAACAAAATACAGTTTCTATAAGCTGAGAGTCATTTTTAAATATATAAAAAGAACTTCTAATGTGTTAATCAAGCAAATTTTCAATGTCCCTGAGGATGTTCATTCAACTCTAAAAGAAATAAAAGTAAGAGAATCTATGTATAACACAAATATTCAATAATTATTTTTAAATAATTTTTTTTAATTATAAGACATTGCATTCACTGCAAACTCTGTTACATTAATTAAAAAACTGCTCTTTAAATTAACGCATTCTTTCATTAGAATAGAGAGAGCAAATAAGTGTTTATTTTGTCTTTTATCTTTTCATCTTTTATTGTGTATAACCAAGTCAAGTCGAGTCAAGTCAAGTCTAGTCAAGTCAAGAGGCTTTTATTGTCATTTCAACTATATATAGCTGACGCAGTACACAGTGAAATGAGACAACGTTTCTCCAGAACCTAGGTGCTACATAAAAACAACATCGTCACCTCGCACAACATAGAGATACAAACACAGAGCTGAGGACTAGACTAAGTTGTCCTAGCCACATAAAGTGCATCGTGTGCAGCCTAGTGCAAACAGTGCAAAACAAAACAGTGCAGAACAGACAACACGAGACAGTGCAGGACAAGTACTGTACAGGACAAGTACACAAACACAAAATAGCAGCAACCTGTAACCTACTGTATATATATCTATATACAGTGCAATGTGCAAATTTACAAGTAATTAAAGTGGCAGTGCCAGTGATGTGCAAAAAGAACCGAGCAGAGCAGCAGTAACAGTGGTGGAATGTACAATGTAAACAAACCACTGGTAGTGATCATACATCATCATCTGTTTTACTTACCTTTTGTAAGATACAGAAGAATCTTGCACTTTCATTTGAAATATGCACATAAAAGTTCAGGCAAAAAAAAAAAAAAAAGTGCGAGAGTCATCAAAGGATCTGTGGCAGATTCTCCAAGATGCTCAGTAAAACTGACCCACTAATTTCCTTATAAAACTGCACAATCCTGAGACTACTACATTTTTTTAAACACGCAAATACTGGTCACACCAAATACTGACTTTGTTTAGTTTATTATTGTTCGCTGTTCTTTATAGTATTTTTATGTAGAAACATTTAATTTAATTACTTTTGTAGGCATCTTTTCAGGGAGAAACATGAATACACACCCCCACCCACATACATATATGAATGACAATGAAATGACAATTGACCTCGGAAATACCTGATAAAGCAATAGTACTGAAAAAGTAAAAGTACATTTCAAGTTTAACAATATATTTGTAATTGATATTTGATATTTGCAGTTGTATCCACATTAATCTAACCATGTTATGGAGACATACAGTAAGTAACAGAAACCTTAAAAAAAACACAAATATGCTGAAATTAATAGATTGTATTGTTAAAGGAATGGGAGAACAAAGCCATAACATACTCAGCATAATTTTCATAACTTTACTTGTCGACTAATTTTAATTAATCATTTAGTAATATGTATCACATAATTTGCATGTATACAGATTGGATTCAGTATTAAGTAATTGTGCGAATGATAGTAACGGGGTTGACAAATGTTTAATATAAGCCATATGGTGTAGGTGCCTGAAATAGTCCAAAAAAAAAGCTCCAAAAGAAGCCAGTGTGGAATAATGACTCATGTCCAGATCAAGTCTGTCCATGGAGAGGGAGTTGACTAGTTAATCTGTTTCAGGCCTGACAGTATGTTAAGTTCTACTCTCAAATATATGAAACACTGAAACACACACAGACACATGTTCACACACAGGATGGAAATGACGTCGCTCTTTACAGTCTTTGAAATATCAAAGAGACGTGGGGTGCCGAGCTTGGGAACTCATAACAACACATGGAAAGACTAATGACTCATTGTTCCCCAGCATTTCTGTGTTTGTGTGTGACCTGGGGGATAGTACTGATAGGAACACTATTAAGAACAGTGGGAGGATGCAAATAGTCTTTGCTCAACTATAGAACTCACTGGAGAGATAATGGACACCATAAAAACATGAATCCACAGCAGTGCTCACAGTACCAACTCCAAAAGCATTATATATATATATATATATATATATATATATATATATATATATATATATCTCAAAGAATTTGTGGAAAATTATTTCGTTACAGTGTCTTAAATGCTCCTTCATTTGAAATAGCATATGAGGGGATCTTCTATTCTGAACAAGGTCACTGTGTATAGAAATATGGCAAAATGAAATCAGTGATTGCTATCAAAAAGGAACATTTTCTTACCTTCCCTGCCAGCCAAATAACCACATTACAACAAGAAATACCAAACAGAGCATGTGTGTATATCAGGAACTCTGTGTCCATGGTGTAGGCGTTTAGTGGGATGAGAACAGAGGGAGTTTAGGTAAATTGGGAATCAATCTCCGCCTTTAGTTTAATTACCTTCATCTCTCTTCCCTTCTCCTACAGGAAATGAAATAGCAGGAATTTGCATTGACTAATACATCCCATAATCACAGCAGTAAAGACTGTGTAGTGCATCAAGATTGAGACAATATGTAGCCATGCATGTCTGTTTGAAAGATAATAGTTGTAGATATATAAAATAGTAGTTATTTCGTCACAGATTAAACTCAGAATTATAATACAAGCCTCATATAATCCTAACGCTAACCCAACCATGATCGACACCTAAACCTAGCTCTAACCCTACCATGATCAAAACCTAACACTAACTCTATCCCAACCATGATCAAAATCTAAATCTAAGCCTAACCAAATCAGCGCTTAGAAAGGAGTTCAAATGAGTATTTTAGCTATCAATTATTCTTAATTTTACACTTCTTCAGTCGTGGCTCATCCAAAGAGGCAGGTGGGGCAGATCTCAACCATTTATATCAGCCATTCAACAAATATTATTCTTCATAAAGAATGTGATTCTTCATTCACAACCCCATCCATTTTAATTTTGTTAAAATAATAATTACGTCTTTTGAGTGACCAACTTTCTTGTTTATAAGGTTACTCTAAAAATTCACTATATAGTAGCCTAGCATAATTCAAATGTGATAGCCTCTTGAATTAATTTTGTTATTAATGTAATCTTGCCCCTTGAAGAGAATTACTGTAGGTGCCAAGTAACTTATATGTTTATTTTTTCAGAATGTATGTAATCCTGTAAATATTCCGCTGTACATGAAGTCTGCATTCATTTTCATTTTTGCATGTGAGCATGTTCTATTTCAAAGATACTAGCTACATTTTTCAAGTTATGTAGTTGGGTAGTAAGCTAATAGAATCTTTAAAGTGATCTTTAAACTAAAGCTAATCTAACTAGTAAACTAAAAGCTTGAGTTTACTTACAGGACTAGTTTGGATCTATTTAGTCTGAAGCAAAAACACTATAGAATGTATTTAAGGTACTCACAGTACTAAAGTATATACAATATTTTTGTAATGGAAAATCTAAACCTAACCTAACTCTAGAGATTATTCTCCTTTTTCATGTTCCCCCATATTAGCAATTTAGTTATCTTTAAATTTATTTATATTTAAAAAAAGAAGAATAAACTAGAAGAGAACAGATGTGGCCACTGCAAACCTAACAATGATTTTACATAACAGTTACCAAAACCTAAAACTTCACTTATTTGATTAAAAAAAAAAAATGCTACTATCTCTAACTGTCTGGTCTTAACAGATAGAGATAACACAGTACCACAATTACATATTCCTCAGAATTTACATGACTCAACTTGTATGAAAAGTTTCAATTGCTGAACCTCTGTATGAATCTATTGTGATGGACTGTTGTTTTTTTAACGGTTAAAGGAGTCAGACAGACCTGCAGGCTTGTGTGAATTCACCTGTTTTGTGCAGTGAAATAAAGCTCTGTTGCATCTCCTCTATGTGTACTAGCGACATATAAGGCTGATTTTGAAACACACAGTGTAGTAGCATGTTTGAAACCCAATGGAGATTGTTAATAGGACATCTTAACTGTTAATGCGGTTAATCTAAATAAGAGGTTGCTTAATTTTATTTGCACATTTTATTTTTAATGTTTCACAGTTTTTGCACCATTCAGTGTAAACTCTAGAGACTGTTGTGTGTGAAAATCCCAGGAGATCAGCAGTTTCTGAAATATTCAAACCAGCCCTTCTGGCACCAACAACCATGCCATGGTTAAAGTCACAGAGATCACATTTTTTCTTCATTCTGATGTTTGATATGAACATTAACTGAAGCTCTTGACTTGTATCTGCATGATTTTATGCAATGAAAATGCTGCTACCACTTGATTGGCTGATTAGATAACTGCGTGAATGTGCAGGTGTACAGGTGTTCCTAATAAAATGGTCAGTGAGTGTATATATGTGTGTATAGAGCTCTTCTGTTACAACTGAGTCACACGATACAAGAACAAGAGCATGTTACAGTGTGACAGATTTTTTTAGGACTGTGTGTGTGTGTGTGTGTGTGTGTGTGTGTTTCTGTGGGCTGGTAGCTCTACTGCTATAAGGTTGTTTACAGAAGTTAATGCAGATGGCTGCACTGTGCCTGAGGCTTACATTCCAGCAAAGTGTTACAGACCTGAGAGTACACAAGTGTTATAGACCTTTGGTACACAAGTATCTCATGTACTTTCAGATTGTGACTTTTTATCTTCTTACATTATATATAATACTGGCCTTCTAAAATATTTACTTCATTGAGTTATTTAGTGCAATGCTTTGTGTAAGTGCACTGGAATGGCACATTGTTGAGTGTAAAGAAGATAAATGAGCTGCCAATCTGAAATAATTGATGATAACTGAGCCATTCATTCTTAATTGTCTCTTGGTCCTCCTTGCCAAATTTCTAAGTTATTTTGTTTTTTAATGGAAAAGATATGTCTCATGATTTTTATCACTTCTCTATCATAATGGCTGTGTTATTTGTGGGTATTTTGTGTGACATTAACTGTAGAATTGATGAGATAGAGTATCATCTGTCCTGACTGTCAGCTAGCGTGCCTCAGAAAGAGCAGTTACGCACACACATATTTGAATGCACAGACGAGATGGCTTGTACCGATATAATAGCCCCACCCATAGGGGTGTGTGTGTGTGTGTGTGTGTGTGTGTGTGTGTGTGGTTTAGTGTTTATTACTACTGCAAAATCTGTCAATTTCAAACACAGTAGCTGTGTATTTCTTAATCTAATCTGAATTCTACCTGTGCACATGTTCACGTTATGTTAATTTTTCACATGTGGTCACATATCATTCTCATGCTGTCAAATGTGTACTTGTGTTCAGGTGTGCTATCAGTGCTCCTTTACATGTTTTTCACGTGTGATCACAAATGAGTCACCTTATGATCACATGTGAAATGTATGTGAAGGGAGTATTGCTGATTTTTGAAATACAGCTTTAATGGTCCACAGCTACCTGAGATATCATCCTTACTATCAAATGCATCCATGTTATTTAAGTTAGAGTGCATGTGTGTGTGTGTATTCTTTTCTCTGTTTTTATAATTACTTTCTCTTTGCTGTTCTCCAAAACAGGCTGTGTAAATCATAATCATTGCTGTGACCTTTGCCTTACAACAACAACGCATACAGAGAGAGAGAGACAAGTGAGAAAACCTGTATATTTGTATAATAGGCCTGTTGCATAATAGGCCAGTTCTACAAATCTACCACTAAGAGCATCTTATCCTCATCCATAACTGTGTGCTTCAGCTCAGCTTCATCCCATTCAAACCTGTATTTGTCAATAGAACAAGTCTCTTTCAAGCTTGAAATTAGTTAAAATAAATAAATAAATAAATAAATAAATAAAACTAGAAATTGGTTTAATAATCATATATTTGGTTTAATGTAATCTTAGGAAATACTAGATAAATTTGATTTATCTAGATATTTTCCCTTGCTAAGATTGCAATTTTTGCAGTGTAATGCAGATATCATGAAATACTAAAAACCGTGGTATTGAGTTGTACAAGATTTTATCAAGCAGTTACGGAGAACTCTATCACAGGATTTTAAGCCTGTTCACAATGAAGTGTAACTGAAATGTAGTGGAGTAAAAGATAAATGTTTGTAGCTGATTTTTAAAAGTAATCAACATTCTACAACAGAAAATAAAAGCTGCTGAAATACATCTGACACCCGTATTTGCAGTCTCTCATTTTCATTATAAAGCCTGCATCAGGTAGGAGAGGGGCGGGAAAGGAACGTAGGATTATTTCTGCTGTATGCTCTAATTCTTGAGTGTGTGTGTGTGTATATGTGTATGTGTATGCTGGGTCTGTGACAATACACTCTTTGCAAAACACACACACCAAACTTTTTGATCCCTAAGACATTTTTATCCTGAATGCAAGCAGAGAAAGCGACTCAACCTCCATCACCATAAGCACACACACACACAGGTCCTGACCTCCCTTACAGATAAGCCTGTTGCACTGTGCTACTGTAAACTAACTGTAAATCCATCATGGAGGATCTCAGTAAACAAGCTGCTTCTGTCTGTCTATATCCTGCACAGTGTACCATGCAGCCTAATCACAAAGTCACAGGCCATCTGAGTCCTGTTTCAGGTACTCTGTCACTATCTGGATGAAGTCTACATCCTACATCTCCCATGACTACACAGTCCAGCAAACCTCTCAAACACCAGTAGTGATGTAAAGGCAAAAATAAATCATGCACACACATTAATAATTAAGTTCATCTTATCAGGAAGCAAATAAAGCCTAATGGTCACCTTATCATTGATTTTGATAGGCCAAAACCTTTAGCATGAAAAACAGGTTGTTTAGTGTTTATATTGAACAGAGGAACAGATTACATAGCTTACGTAGTTTATTGATTATTGTTAATTATTAGAAGTTCAATCCACTAATAAAAAAGGAAAGAGAGGGCATGGTTATGGGAGTACCAAAGGACAAAGGATCAAAAGATCTCTGTCAAAAATATAATGTTTTCATCACATTCACACATCAATGTCTTTCCACAACACACCATTTTAGATACTGTACAAAAATAGTATTATTAACTTATATGTGTCCTCAAAAACAAGAAGGCCAAGTCTTTATCACTCTGCTTCCCGTAATAAATCTTTAAATTGCACTCACACATCAAAATCAATACAACACCTGAAGCCTTATCACGCTGATTCTGAAATGTTGATTTGTGCTTAGGTTTATGAGCGTACTGCTGTATATGTGTGTTTATCTTTATACTTGATAGTTACATTTAAATCTGCTTAACTTTAATGAGAGCAAGTTTCACTGCCGGGGTTGAATCAGTGGAAAAACCTGAAGCAGAGGCTGCTATTGGCCAGCAGGCTGATAACACAGCTGTGGCGTGAGTACTGCTCTGCGTATATAGTGCTGGATTGGTGTGTGCTCAAGTCAAGTTGTCAAGTTAAGTAGATTTTTATTGTCATCCCTTCCATAAACACATTTATAGTGGAATGAAAAGGTGTTTCTTCAGAACCACAGTGCAACACGTAATAATACAGACAGATTAAGGACTACATAAATTGTAAAGCAGCAGTGCAACAGTGTTTCCTTGCCTAATGGTAAAAAGGCCATTTTCCCCCGAAGTCTCTTCACCTCTACAGTATGGATGTGTGTAAAAAAAAATCGTCTAGAAGAATTAAATAAGGAATTATAATAATGTGTATGTGTGTTTTCCACAACGTTAAACATAACCAGGGATGGCTAGCATAAATTCGTTAGCAGGGATAAGCACTCTGTCTTCAATATAAGATTTCCTTTTTGGCAACCACAAGAGATTATTTGCCGTTAAAAAATGTCCTAAAGTTGATTATTTAGTTGCCAATGGTTGTAATAAAAATGTACAGAATGGTATGGAGAAGAGAGGCTAGGACTGATTTCTTTCTAGCCCAGACTGTAGAATCATGCAGCCTATGCAGCATGCTGAGTAAAGTGATTGGTTTAACTTGTCACATTTCTTCCTGTTTCTACTTTCCTGAAGCTGAGGTAATGGTTATTATGGCTACTGATATATAATAGCAGAATTGCACTGAAGCACTGTATTTAGCTCACCTTTGTGTTGCGAGTGCTTGCACTAAGAGCATCACAAAAAATGCATGTTTCGTGTCTGTCTGTATATGACATCAGCTCACGGATTTCAGATATTCCTACACAGTGACATGTTCTGCATTCAAAAAGCATTTTCTTCTCCACTTGAGTGTTGGTACCACAGGAAAACAATAAAAAAAAAACGGAAATGGATGAACCCATCAGCCCCAGCATGTCACATAATCATGTCACATGTCCCACTGATCACTCACACCTGTTTTGTGTTACCCTTAATAAGCACCCCTATTTAAGTTCTGATTTCTGTGTGTCTCATTGTTAAGCTTTTGTTGTCATTATCGTGTGTATGTGTTGTTGTGTATTCCACAGCCTTGCTCATAGTCTGCCTGATTTTGCCTTGTAGTTTTTGTTTACATTTATGGTTCTTGTTTCACTGTTTTTGTTGTTTGTGTTGCACTTCTTACAATAAAATCTTCACTTGCATCCACTGCCTCTACAGAATCGTGAAAGAAAGCTTGACCAAAAAAATGGATGCAGCAGATTTGTTTCAGTGCATGTGGCCCAGGGTGAGCAAAGCCGGGAGAACCACAGGCAGCTCGACCAGATTGGGGCCCTTCTAGTCCACCTCATGGCTAGGCCTGATGTCATGTGCCCCTTTTGGGGAATTTTTTGGGGAGGGGACTCCTGGTCTGGCTTGAGCCGTTTCCTACCCTCCCTGCCCCACTTTGGATGTTGCTCTTCCTCTTTACCCCACTGCGGATGTTGCTCTGCCTCCTTGCTCCATTGGGGCATTCCCCTGCCCTTCTGTCCCACAGAAGACGCCACTACAGTTCGTGGCCTTGCCATGGGCATCACTCTGTCTCCCTGCTCTGCCTCGGACATCACTACGCCACCAGGCTCCACTGACGACGTCACTCCTCCCCATTGGTTTGCATTGTGGGTCGCTCCCCCTTCTTGCTGCAAAGAGGACGTCGCTCCCCCCTCTGGCTCCACAGAGGACGTCGCTCCCCACCCCCAGCTCTTCCTTGGGCTTCGGTCCTCCCACAGGCTTCACAGTGTCCATTGCTCCGTGCTCGTGCTCCACTTTGGATGTTGTCCCAACCTCTCGGGTGTACGGAAGAGATTGCTCCGCCTCGATGCCTGGTGGGGGAAGTCTTGGCTTCTGCCCACTCTGAGGTGGGTGGTACTCCTAAGAACCCTAATCAGTTGGGGGATGTCTTGTCTGGCTGTCCAGGACTCCCTCTTGAACTTGTTTTGCACATCAGGAGCTACGCATTAAAGGGGGGTTCTGTCATGGTTATGTAGAAATCGGCCCTGAACTACATTTCCCAACAGCCCCAGCATGTCACATGACCATGTCATGTGTTCCACTGATCACTCATACCTGTTTTGTGCTACCCCTAATAAGCACCCCTATTTAAGTTCTGGTTTCTGTATGTCTTATTGTCAAGCTTTTTGTTGTCGTTGTCATGTGTATGTGTTGTATAGCACAGCCTTGCTTATAGTCTGCCTGTTTTTGCCTTATAGCCTTTGTTTATGTTTATGGTTCTTGTTTCACTGTTTTTGGTGTTTGTGTTGTACTTACAGTAAAATCTGCACTTGCATCTGCTGCCTCTACAGAACCGTGACACAGACCAATTGTGAAAACACCCTAAAAGTAGACAGACTAAGCACACATTGTAAGCGTATGCTTCAATCAAAAGACAAAGTACACAAAAGGACAGAAGACAGAACTGTAGGTTTAGTGTCTCTTTGGTTGAACAAAAGTGTCACAAATGATCTGTTTGGTACCATGTTTGGTATTCAGAGGAAATACAACATGAATCCATTAGGGAATTACAGACAATCTATCTTCCTTTAACTGTGCGTGTGTGTGTGTGTGTGTGTGTGTGTGTGTGTGTGTGTGCGCAATAGTTTGCCCCACATCAATCTTCTTATGCCATCGAGACCTTGTGATATAAAGCATTGCTCAACCCTAATAGTTTCATTATCGAGCTATTGATAGATATAAGATAGGCCTCCAATCTAATTACCACCTCTGAACATAACTATAAAATGTTATAATGCAAGTGATAACAGGAACAGAAGTTTCACAACATTAACCGTATGGAAAGTACTACGTTTCATTCTTTAACAAATAAAAAAGTTCTTGGCATTGGCAAATGCTTTGTGTCGGGCTGCAACACAGCACTTCTTAGTGTATTACTTTCCTATAACAGCATATACCAGCATGTTTTATTCCTCTTATGCCACAGCATTTTGCCAACACAATTTTCTATTTATTATTATTGTTTATGGTTACATTTAATGTTGTGGATTATTAAAAAAAAAAAAAAAAAAAAAACAACCCCAAGTTATTCCCTGTTATCACTTTTAACAGCTATAAATAGTCATTCCCTCACCAGCCTCTTTGTTTTCCCCCTCTCTTGAATTTCATAAGACTGTTACACAGCACTGACAGTGCCATAAAAGTCCTTGAGTAAGTTACAATAGAAACTTTAGAAATGATAATGTGTTGGAATGAGCACATTAATATAAACCTGTGAACTATTGTCCAGGCCTTGATGTCATAGAAAATTAACCAATCAGAATTGAGAAATCAACAGTGACGTTGTATAAAGCCAGTATAATAGATTAACTTTTATTCATTTATTTTCCGTTCACATTTAGAGTCTACAGTCCACGTATATCAAGTATCCCATGCCACAATTATGTATTTGGCATGAGCATATTTTTTTTTCTTTTGGAATAAGTTAATAACATTTAACAGTTGGCACAGCAGGTAGTGTTTGCCTCCTCAGAGCTATAGGGTCCCTGGTTAGACCCTGAGTTCAGGTTACTGTCTGTATAGAGTTTCATATATTCTCCTTGTGGGTTTCCTCTGGATTCTCCAGTTTCCTCTGACCTCCCAAAACATGCCAGTAGGAGCATCAGTAGGCCAATGTTTCAACCACTGAGCTACCACTGCCCCACATTTTAAGAACTCTTAACTACCAAAAAATAAAAAAACTTTTGTTCTTTATAGATGCGTTCTAGGTGTGTGGATTATTTCCCCACTTAGTTAATTTTGTCTCCAATTCCAAATTAGACCAATCAGGTATAATTTCATGAATTCACTCACTCACTCACTCACTAATTCCTTCACTTACTCTCTCTCTCTCTCTCTCTCTCTCTCTCTGCTCACTCACTTGCTTGAATAATTTAATTTTAAAATGAAATGGCCCTTGGTGTAAATGTTACTATTACATACAGGAGTTCAAATAAGGTTATTTGTGTAAGGTAATGATTAAGATAAACATGATACTTTAATATAATTAATTAACTAATTATATATGAGTACTGCTTGTGAAATGAAAGGTCAAATGAAACAAACACTTTGTAAATTCCAGATAAAGGTGTTCTTCCCAGTCTGGCTGGAACCGTCTCCTATCCTCCCTGCCCCACTTTGGACGTTGCTCTACCTCTTTGCCCCGCTGAGGATGTCGCTCTGCCTCCTTGCTCCATTGGGGGCAAAACATAATATTATATTATATATAAAAGGAAAAGAACAGTAGAAAAAAATAAGATTTTAAATGAAAAGAGATTGTTGTATTATGTGACAACTGCTTGGAATGAACCAGTGTTGGCATTTTAGTGAATGTATTACCAGAAAATTTTTTTTAGAAATTTTTAGAAAATCACTAGGTAATTTTGAAGTGTTACAGTAAATATGACACTAAGCCACATATTTTTGAACATATTCTATATTAATTTTAACAAAGAAAACAGATTTATTCATTCATCTTCAGTAACCACTTTATCCTGGTCAGGGTTGTGGTGGCTCTGGGGCCTGTCCCAGGAACAATGTGAGCAAAGCAGGAGAATATACTAATATTATGTTATATTTTCACATTTCACATTAATATTAAATGACTGGGATTGTGTAGTTAAAGCTGAAGTAATTTTAGCATTGTACTACTGAACACTGACACACTGAACGCTGAAACTGGCATGTCGGATTTATTTGGGATTGCTGGTTCATTAGCTTATCACTTCAACAGTACTGCATTGCACCACATAACGCCTACGCCCAAAGATAGAGTGATACAACTGAGAGTTTTAAAGTCAGATCAGAGGTGTGTGCATGTGAGTTTGTGTATGTGTCTTAATAACCTTATCAGATATATTTAAATAGGCGTTACAGGAAAATGGCTCTTTGTTGTCTACAAATAGAGCACTGAATACAACTGAATATATCAACATACTGTAGTTCTCCATACACAGAAACCTGTGTATGCCTTGATTTGGGAGATTTAGCATTTAGTGAAACTGAATTACCCATTAATAAAAGCTCCTTTAATCTGTTACATTGTGAGCTTTTACTTTCATTGCATACCATGCATTTATTCTGGCTTTAGATAACACAAAAATGATATACAATACTCATAGACAGTGTTAGTAATAATTTAAAACACAGTGGTGTGCTAAAAAATGCAAGATTCTGGCTTTTTCTGATTAGATTAGAGCTAAATTGCTACAATAAAATAAACATTTCTCAATTCACTAAACATTTACAAGAACAGAACAAGGACTTAGACATAATGTCATCTATGCATTCAATGTTCTTTTTTTATACTGTATATCTTTTCAGATAAGTCACCTGTTAATGCAGTGAAATCAATGCGAAACAAAAAAAACATACACAGCTTTCACATACACTGCAATACTGTCTCTAACGAATCACTGCAAGTTCAAAAATACCAACACACTGGAGTTACAGACTCCTCACCTCACATTTATTCTGTCAGGAGTTTTCCTCCGCTGATAATAAACAGACTGCAGCCATAGTAACACACTGCTTTGTCGTGACGCATAACTGATATTTTGTGTTATCACGTGTCACTTAATTTGATTCTAATAAATGTGTGTGTGTACACATGACATGTTTCCTTGCATCTTAAAGCAAACACACCTGGGGCACGCCCAAACACAAACACCGACAGGGCCTGACAACCACTTCAAATAGGAAAGGTGAGCAAAGACGCAAAAGAAAAGTGATGTTTGCAGGGAGATTGTCTTAGAAGTGAACAGCCAAGTCACACTAAACACTGTTTGATGCTGCTGTGTATGTCTGTCTGAATAGAACTGAGCCACAAAAACAAAAATGAAAGAAAGAAGAAAAATGACAGCAAGGGAGAGGAAGAGAGAGAGAGAGAGAGAGAGAGAGAGCAGTGCAGGGCAATGCTTAAGAGTGTATATCTTCTGTTAACCTGTGCTGAACAAAGAAAGGTTTACACTGTGCAGGAATTCAAAGAACTTTCATCAGAAAAAGAGCGAGACAATGGAAGCAAAGCCGAGAGCGAGTCTTATTCTAAATCTAGCACATTGTGTTGGAGACTTTGATCCTGCTGTACTTGCCTGCATGTGTATGCTTTTCACAACTGCCACTTTTTAAATGCCTTAAGACCTGAGGCGCAGACTGAATATTTGCTCAAAGATTAGTTTACGTAAAAACACAGATACAGAAACGAGCCCATTCAAAAACCCCAACAGCCTGCCTCGTCTGCTACACACAAGAGTATCACAACTTTTGTGGTGTGTGTGTATGTGTGTGTGTGTGTCTAATATAAAACATTAGCAGATCAAAGGATTCTAATGGGTTCAGCTCTGAAGTGTTTTATATTAATATGTGAAGCTATAGCAACATTTGATCCAGGGAGTTGCAAAGATGTACATATGACAATCCAGAGCACTTACAGAGAAACACGAGAGAGTGAGTGTTTTATGCCCATGTGAATAAGCACATTGTGTTTGTTCCACGTTATATTTTAAAGTGCACTGAAGCATGTATGAGCAATTTCAATATGCTTAAAAGCAAGTGAGACAGATAGAATATCTAACTTGAGTTCATAAGAATTTTCTGCTAAGGAACTATTTCCTATTTACATTGTAACAAAACCTGTAGTAAAGCACTACATCATGGCGGTCAACTGGCTCACGGTCCAGAAACGCACCCAGCTTGTAGCTTGAACCATGTAATTGAAAAAAATACTGTAACAGAGCTGATAAAAATATGAAAAATAAACCATAGTCAATGATAGTAAACACGAAACAATGTGGCTTCTGAAGAAAATCCTGTCTTGCGGCTTAACCAATCATTAACCATTATGTTAATTATGTAACCATTAATCATTATGTTAATTATATACCTGAAGACAACACATCAGACCAGAATGTAGCTACAGGGCTAAAGACATTAGCTCAAAAAGTGACGACTTTCATGTATAATGTGTATAACATCCTTCAAATTCCTTAAAATAGATGTCTAGTCCAAAGAAGTAATGTCAAGCAAATATAACCACTCTGAATTTTCACTATTGGTTAAAAGATAACTGTTGTCAGTTGTGTTAGTTGCTTTTCCAAACCTTTGTAAGCAAGAAATGTCATGTAAGTGGACCTTTTCAAATTTTAGTTAAATATCTCTGCACTACATTTTAACAGGTAATTCAACTGGGCTTATGTCTTTACCAGACCTAGACTAAGAGCCAAGGTCTTTTGTCATTTTTAAAATATGATGAGGAGTACATAATGTCCTGCAACTTTTTCCCTAAAAATAGTTTAAATATTATCCCACAATATTATTCATGGCTCTCGAAGACAGTCATGAGTCCCCTTTTCCTGTTATTGTTGAGGTAAAAAGCTTTGTCCAAATACATATTTGCTGATAGTGAAAATAGAGATATGTGGTAAATATGGTGAGGAGAGGTCAAGCCTAAAGGTGTAATATTAAAATTCCAGAGGTTTTGAACAAAACATCTGCACAACAGTGTGAGATTTACTGTCAGACAAATGACAGTAAAGATAGACCACTATGTACAAAAGATGATTTCCATTAAACAGGCATATAAAACAGGTCTTATTTTCAAACAAGGCATTAGATTAATACACTGACATAGTAAATCACCCAACTTATCTTTCTAAACTTAACTAAACTAGTTTTAACTAACTTTTTTATTACAATAAAACTTTTTTTTACATTCCATTTTTTTTACCTGCTACTGTTTATTTGCTTCGTAAAACACACACCTTTTGTACAATTATATGTCATGGGATTACTTACAACCTTGTAGTTGAAAAGCATGCATACTCAAATTGTTTTGTCTCTTCACTATTTACTGTGAGTTCTTCACTTTTAGATTATTCTTATACTTTCCTCTCATTTTTACCCATGTATAGAAAGAAGACGAAGTCAGATGTTAGGGCCAAGTTCAGATATATGAAGCTTTTCACCAGGAGACCTGATAATTCCCAGTTTGTTTTCCCAGTAATAATTTCCCAGTGAATGAGGTTTCAATTCCACTGAGAGTTTAGGGCATGAATTCTCATGTTGTAATCACTGTGCTACTACTGTGTGCTTATTCATTTATCAAATCTTATTAAAATAAGTCTTTAACTAAAGCAGACACAATTCTCCTTTTTTGTCTTTAATGTTTTTTCCTCATAGTGTTTTGTGTGGTAGTGAGCGTTTGATGTTATCTGATTTGCCATGTTTTTAATTTAGTTTTTGAAGATGTGTTTTCAACTTCAGTTAATGTTTGACAGAATGCCCTCCTCTGATCCTCCATAAAAAGACTTATTAGCATCTCAGTCCGTTACTTGATTGCTTATATATACATAGAGCAACTTGCACACATATGCACCCCATTTACACTGTTCTATATTTTGTAGCGTTATAAACTGAAACTGAAATATACTTAATTGGGATTATATGTTATGAATGTTACAAAATATAGTTATCTGTAGTTATGTACAAATAAAAAGCTACAGGTTGTGATTGCATCGCAAATTTTCAACCCTTACATTAGTTCTGGTTGAATCAGTTGCCATCGTAAGTCACATAATTAGTTGAATGGCATTGATCTTTGTACAACTAAAGTGTCACATGATCTTTATATAACTAGACCCCAGACTTTGTTAGAGAACATACTGAAACAAACATTTACATTTATGGCATTTAGCAGACGCCCTTATCCAGAGCGTCTTACAGCAGTGCTTTGAAGTCTCTATCAATAAAAACATTCTGATATTGGTTCACTAGGTCACGGACTAAGAATAGTCTAAAAAAATACAGTCTAAAAAATCTGTTGGGGATGTAATATAAGCACATAGACAAGACATTTTTTTTAAAAACAGCATCATGAAGACCAAGAAGCTATCAAAACAAGTATGGAAAAAAGTTCCAGTAAAGTAGCAATCAGGGTCGATGGATCGATGGTGAATTATGCTATGAGGGCACATTACTCCAATTTCTGCTCACTGCATCTGTAGATCCCCTGCTGTTCTGTCTCACTTCCTCCTCCTAATGATTTGAGCAAATAGGAAAGATTAAAACCAGATCAATAAGAGATTGTAATAACCAACAACAACATCTGCCAGCACTTCAGTGTCCCTAACTACCTTCTTAGGAATCAGCTATCTCACACTCAATCTTCCTTCAAGTATGAAAGGCTTAAACCTAGACAAGAGTAATGAGTAACACTTTAATTTAAAGTTTAGGAATAAACTATTTATAAGCAGGTGTAACATTACTAATTAAAGATCTATTGCAAATCAACTACTAAATATATTTAAAACAATTATGTGATAGGTTGGGCAGTGTTTCTCAACTCATAGGAACTCACTGCCTTGCAGTGGTTCAGGTTTTCTCTCCTCGCAACACACCGGATTACGTTCATGATGGGATTCTTAGTTCATTATCAAGCTGTTAAGGAGTGCTGGAAGCTGAAGCTGAAACCATGCAGGGCTATGGAGACCTAGAACTGGAGCTGAGGTCTGCTAAGAATTCATTTCATGTCACAAAGTGTTTTATTCTTCTTATACCACAGCAGTATGCCAACACTAAGTTTTTTCTTTACACATTTATTAAAGAATGACATTCCTAGTTTTTATCAGTTTACATGTAATGTTGTGAAACATCTGTGAAGCAAGTTAATTTCCCATGTCAGAAAACAGACCTCTGGCTGTTACATTGTGCTAACACTGGAGACTCCTTCCAAAAATGTAAAATAAATTCTTCTCACAGAAAATGTCACCATATGAATAATTACACACCTTTTAAATCAGTTGACTGTCCAGTATACAAGACCTTGTGTTGTTACTAGAAATGATAAAGTATTTTAAGGAGAGCATTATTGTAAACCTTGCAGCCAGAACTACTGGCAGAGCTGCTGTTATAGAAAATTAATCAACACTGTTTGAACAACCACAACTGAGAATTCGACAGTGCTGTGGAATAATGCATTATATAAAATGTAATTTAACTTAATACAATGCTTATTTATTAGTGTCTTTAACTAATCATTCATCTTAAACAAAGTAAACTATGTCATAAATAAAAACAATAAAAAGAAATAATTAACAAACCTTAAATTAAAGAGTAATTAATTAATGTTTTGCTCAAAGAAAATATCTGTTACTTCTATACTGGATGCAATATGCCCAAATACACAAAGGGACATGTTCTAATAAAGCATATCCTATAAAGGATAGTAGGCTACTGTAGAAATAATATTTCATCAAGGACAGTTTAGCAAAATGCACTACAATATATGCCACAAAACTTTTTAAGAACCCAGAAAGTTTTTCAGGAATTTTAGCTGCATTTCTACTGGAAGAACCAGAACCAATTTAGTTCCTACTCCAGAGTAGATCATTTCTGCAGACCAGGAACTTCTGAGGCGGAGTTTGCCATGTTTAACACTGCTGATTGGGTGTCACGGTGGTGCAATGGGCAGCATCGCAACCTCACAGCTCCAGGGTCCCTGGTTCTATATGGAGTTTCGCATGTTCTGTTCCTCTTGGTTTCCTCCAAGTTCTCTGGTTTCCTCACATAGAGATAGGCAGATTGGGTACGCTAAATTTCCTAGGTGGAAAAAAGTGTGTGAACATGTGTGTGTGTGTGTGTGTGTGTGTGTGTACACGGTGTCCTGACTGGAGTACCATCTGGGGCAAAATCTCTGGCTTTGCACCCAGTTTTACCAGGATAGGGTCTGGATCCAGCGAGACCCTGAGCAGGATAAAATGGTTACTGAAGATGAATGAATGAACACTATATCACTAATTGATCAAATGCAGAACTTGTTTGGTTGCTATAAATTGGCTGCATGCAGAATTGCTGCATCCATCACATACTTTACATCGATTCTGTTATCTTATATAATAGTTATGGGTCCTGCAGTGCTGTGGAAACTCATACTCAAAGAACTCGTCAAACAGCTGTGTTATGCTTGTTCAGGAGTGTTGTGAAACCACAGAGCAGAGCATGACAGAATGACTAAGTCTTTTACGCAGCATTTAAGAACATGTGTTTAGCTAATAAGCAATTACAAAAAAAAAAAAAAAAAACAGTTTAAATCAGTGCCACTGTACCACAGCGCTTTTGGTTTTTTTTTTTTTTTTTGGTTTTTTTTTGGTGGTTGTTTGTACAGAAGTGGAGATTCAACCATGAAACAGGATTGTATTCTACACATGCTTCTAGTGGCACACTGCTGACAGAAGTTAGACTCTGAAAGGTAACTTGGAAGATTCCAGAAACAAGGCTACACATAGAAAAATCAAGAAGATTTAAAGGTGCTTCAGTTGTCTCATTGGCAGAACCCTTAAAGGTTTATGTAAAATCCAACAACTGAGTATTTCCCTTTGAGAAAGGGTCCCAAATAGAACCCAGTTAGGAGGCTAAGGGAAACCTTGACTATCCAAGGAACCCTTGAAGAACCCTTCAATTGTTCATTTTTTCCCAAGTGTATAGTTAAGTACTAATTCAGCATAGTTTTGTATGGTACTGTGGGGTTTGAGACAGATCCTGTCTGACTGAGACTTGTTTCTGTAGGCCTAATTGCTGTCTCATTCTTCAGGATGCATGCATTTGCTGGGTGGAGCGTGTCGTGCAAAGCGCTGCACGTCAAAAGTGTGAGTCTGTATATCTGATTTCATCTTTTCTGCTGTTCAGGGTTGCCTGAATGGATCAAGTATTTTTCTGCATAATCAAAGTTTAAAATCAGCCTCACTTGCTAAAAGCTGTAGATGTAATGAAGGTAATTTAGATGTATTTTTTTTTTACCTTTTTGGATCAGGAGAAGGGACAGGGCTGTCTGTCATAGCAATGTGGGTTGGTCTCATATCTGATAGTAGGTTATCACATATTTTGGAAAATATGTTTTTTCTCTGAGTTGCATTCTATGTGGATATAGCGTGTGAGGAATTGAGATAAAGGGTGAGAAAGTGTCTGAAGCTGCATGCTATAGCTATTGTCGAAGCTGTAGAGTCTAATAACTTCTATAGACTATCCTCTGACGGCCTATTATAGCAACACACACAAAGACATTCCTTAGTACAGAATCTCTCTCCCTTTCACACACACACGCAACCTCCCCATGACCTCTGTTCTTGCCTGTGTCAGCTAAGAACTTTGAATGTGGTGCAGGTGAACCCAGTGAGGACAGACTTGTTTTTGACAGACACAGAGCATTTAAAATTCCTTTTGCGTGAATACACACAGGTCAGTTTAAACCATCAAACAGCCAAACCTTAAGCATGAATTGTTCTTAAGCTATGCTTTGCATACCAGACTGAAAGACTAGACTAGATTTCAAGTGGTAGTTCAATTTTAGATCAACAATAAAAAGAATGAGGCTTTCCCAGACAAAACACTATGATCAATCTATCTATACCATTTTATTATTTTTCGAAAAATACATAAATGAATGAACCAAAATTGATTATATTAAATAAATTATTTTAAAGCAATGTGAAATTCATATCAGTATGAAAATTAACTGTTGAAAATATACTTTAATAGAAGAATTTTTGCATTAACATTGCTGTAACATGTTATATTTTATTAAAATATACAAATGAGTCAGTAATTAAACAGAACCTCTGTGCATATTACAAAAATCTATTTTTCAAGAAATCAAGTATTTTTAACATACTGAATATATTTCTTTCATTTATTATATTTTAAAACATACAGGTCAGACTTTCAAACAGCTATTATCCAAACTCAAGGAATTATATAGAAAACACTGATCACATGTATGGAATGCATATTGCTTATAGTTTTATTGATGAAATATCACTTGAAGTCAAAACTATTCAAGATATAATGAAAGCCATACTGTCCAAGTCTGGCTTTAATACCTGTTAACAATATGCAGATTTATAGTTTAATATGGAGAAATGAAATCCTCTATGAAATATTTCTACAGTGAATCACAAGCCAAGTGCTGGAAACCATATGGGCACTTTTTATGCGGCTGGATAATTACAGGATGTGTTGAATCTTGTGTTAGAGCGGAGAAAACAATATTGCGCAGTGCAGTTTCACTATAACAACTACATCACTGCTTACATGATATTTTTTGTAGTTTCTATTTAATTACCAGTCTTGAATGCACTCAAGGAACAATAAAAAAGACATCCTTATTTTGGTCTTACTGATGGAAAAATATCACTGAAATATATTACTGATGGAAAAAGTCTTGTATCAAGTGTATAATAATTTTAGCTTGTTTCTTTCACAAATGCAGAGTTGGGTGTCATAAGAGGTCTGTCTCCCATCAAACACACAGACACGTGCATACACAAGCACTGAAATACAAAATCAGGTCCTGTCAAATAAGAAAGTAGGAACAAAGATACTACAAACAAACAGGAAACTGTGAAAAGTTTAAGGAATTGATTGAGAGAGCGCACTAAAGAGTAATAAACCTAGCCATGCATAAAACAGGTGCAGTAGCTCTCGCAAAAACTCTGTTTTGGGCAGGTGTGTGTTTGGATAAAGGATGTAATTAAATGGGAAACTTTCTCTGATTCACACACACAAAGCTGTATTACCACCCACCACCAGTTGGCCATCTTTTTCTTTTTTTTGTTACTCCATAATCAAAATTTTTTCCACAGCTTTAAGCTTAGCTGTATACTCACCAGTCACTTTAATAGGAACACCTGTACCCCTGCTCATTAATGCAATCATCCAATCAGACAATCATGTGGCAGCAGCGTAATGTATGCAGTCATGCAGATACAGGTCAAGAGCTTCATTTCAAATGTTCACCTCAAATATCCGAACAGGGACAGAATATGATCTCTGTAATTGGCCGTAGCATGGCTGTTGGGCTCACCAAAACTGTACAGTTGAAGACTAGGTGGCATTTTTCCAATCTCTGACTGTTTCTGTGAGCCTATGCCTCAGATCTAGCCTCAGATCTCTGTTTTTGGCTGACAGGAGTGGAACCTGATGTGGTCTTCTGCTTTTGTAGCCCATGCGCCTCAAGATTCTCCAGGTTGTGCATTCTGAGATACTTTTCTGCTCACCACAGTTGTAAATGGTGGTTTTATTTTATTTGTTACTGCAGCCTTCCTGTCAATTCGAACCAGTTTGGTCATTCTCCTCTGACCTCTAACAGCAACAAGGTGTTTCTGAGCATTTGTACCATTCTGTATGAACTCTACAGACTGTTGTATGTAAAAGCCCCAGGAGATCTCAGTAGTTTCTGAAATACTCAGACCAGCCCGTCTGCCACCAACAAGCATGCCATGGTCAAAGTCACTGAGATCACATTTTTCCACATTCTGATGTTTGATGTGAAAATTAACTGAAGCTCTTGCCCTGTATCTACATAAGTTTATGCACTGCTCTGCACTGTGCATAAGGTACAGCTGTTCCTATTAAAGTGGCTGGCTGGTGTATATCAGCATATTTCATGGGTTCACTGCAATGCTACATATACATACACTGCCTGGCCAAAAAAAAAGGCGCACAATCTAATATTTTGTTGCACTGCATTTAGCTTTGATTACGGCACGCGTTCGTCCTGGCATTGTTTCAACAACCTTATGCAACTTCACAACATTTATTTCCATCCAGAGTTGCATTAATTTTTGGCTGAGATCTTGCCTTGAGGACAGGAGAGTCTAACCACTCCGTAAAGTCTTCTCCAGCACATCCCAAAGACTTGCAATGGGGTTAAGGTCAGGACTCTGTGGTGGCCAGTTCATGTGTGAAAATGATTCCTCATGCTCCCTGAACGACTCTTTCACAAGTTAAGCCTGATGAATCTTAACATTTTCATCCTGGAATATGCCTGTGCCATCAGTGAAGAAAAAGTCCATTGACGGGAAAACCTGGTCATTCAGTACATTCAGGTGCTCAGCTGACTTCATTTTATTGCCACACAATGAGGCTGAGCCTCGACCTGACCAGCTGATGCAACCCCAGATCATAACACTGCCTCCAGAGGCTTGTACAGTAGGCACTATGCATGACGGGTGAATCACTTCATGCATTTCCCTTCTTACCCTGACACGCCCATTGCTTTGGAATAGGGTAAATCCGATTTTATCAGACCACATGACCTTTTTCCATTACTCCAGAATCCAGTCTTTATGCTCCCTAGCAAATTGAAGTAATTTTTTCCGATTAGCCTCACTAACAAATGGATTTCTTGTGGCCACACAGCTGTTTAGTCCAAATCCTGTAAGTTCTGATCACATTGTGCGTGTGGAAATGCTCTTACTTTCACTATTAAACATAGCCGTGAGTTCTCCTGTCGATTTTTTTTTACGATGTGACATCACCAAGCCTTTTAAAGATCTCCGATCACGATCATTCAAGTTTTTTTTCCGACTACATTTCTGCTGTAAAGTTGACGGTTCATCACTATCCTTCCAGGCTCTAATAATGCAATGGACATTTCATAACCCAGTTCCAGTGATTTCAGCAATCTCCTTAGTTGTTTTCTTTGCTTGATGCAGGCCAACAATTTTCCCCTTCAGTAACATCTTTTTCACAACCATGGCATACGTAATCTGCCATGGTTGTTTAAGAAATGAGAAGCTACACACTGCTTCATTTAAGGTTAAAAGAACTGTTGCCAGCTGAAACATATTAATCACTGCAGTAATGATCCAATCATAGGCTCTTAAGTATTTGCTTATTTAAACCCAAACAGCGACCTTTTACATTACATTCAGATTATATTTTTTAAATCTTAAACAGAGAGAGAAGGATAAATTAAGTTTAAGGTAAGGTTAATAAAAACGTTAGCTGCGTAATTTTAATCTGCACTGATGTCTCAAACCTCGCAGGAAGATAAGTCATCATGCCAGAAACGTGAAGGCTGCTGTCACGTGTGTGTGCCAGAGCCTTAAAGTGAGCAGATGTCACGGCAGACATGTCCAAATGCCAACAGGTCAAATTAGAAAAGGTAATGCAGGCTCAAACAGCCACACTTGGATGAGATCAGTTGTTTAAGTTTTGCTTAAGAAATTAATCGAGAAGAGTTAGTAGGAAAAAGGAGACTATTAAGAGGAATGTTTTCACCTATTTTTCACCTGAATTTTGTCTTTAATAAAGTAAAAGAACAGATGCCTGAGAGAGAAGATTGTTGTGAAAAAGTAATGTTGCTTTTGCATGGATTGAAAAGATATGAACAACATGAGTGTATCCATGCCAAAGTCATCAGTGACAAATTCTCAATCCACTGCATTGCCTAACTACAATCTAAACACCATGTTTTCTTCGGTAAAATTATACTCTTTGTGGGCCATGAAGGAAAATATGTATGTTTGAGTTGCAAAGCACACAACAAAATAGATACTCATTGTGATTCCTCATGTGGAACAAGCAATCTATGTCATTCTATCCTCCCTGCTATAAATGCTGGATGTTTTGTTCCTCTGCCCCACAAACAGGAAGAACAGAAGTTCATACACAAAGCAACACAAAGCTCTGGATACCAGCTATATAGCATCAGAAAATAGCAAAGGATGGTATAAATCTGTTCACTAAATGAGTAATTGTGGATCTTACCTGTACCAGATTTAACTGTATTCGGTACAGTTCATTTTCACTGCACTACCAGATGTTTGTACAAGTTCTCAGAATAAAGATAGGCTCCAGACACCAGAATCGAAGTGGTGCAGTTAGATCCATGTTTCTTATTTTCTCTGAGATTTATAGGCTCACAAATTTCAGCTCAACTCATGTCATGTAACACATTTCCTTTACTACATTTGTCAGTCATTATACATGCTTATAAAATTTCAAAAGTACAGTTGAGACATGCTTTAAATGTCAGTGTCATGTTTGATTGAGTGTTTAGGCTGCTGCAAGGCATTCTGTTTGGGAAAGGGAAGGGAAATGACTAAACACAGAGCAGAAACTCAATCTGACTAAAGTGGTCCGGAGCTGTTCTTCAGGCCAAATGACCAGATTTGTATTTGTTTTAGTTATGGCTGGGAAATCAGAAGCAGCTGAGGCATTTGCATGCAGGCAGGACTATTCAGATGCATTGTAATTGCTCAACAACATGTGGTCAGCTTCGTACATCAGGATGTGATTTATTACAGAATGATTCATGGAAGGAATGATTGAAATAGAGCCTAAGTCACATTGTTTATAAGACGGTTTGACGGCTGAACGTGAACTGTTTATAAATGGGCTTGACATTTGGACTGAAAGTTCTTTTAGGGTCAGCAGGCCAGAAGTGTAGTACCTCTCAGATCAGCATATGTAACTAGCCTGGTCTATGTTACATGTTACAATCAACAACTGAATCTCATCTCACCACTGTATCCATATGTAAAAATGATTACATTACACTATTATTTAAGGATTATATAAAGGTTTATTACCTGTCCTGCAGTTTTAATGAAAGAATGTTTTAAAAGCTATTTCAGGGTATTTTAGGGGTGGAAAATACTTGTACTTTGAAATTAATTACTTGTTAGTAAGTAATTGTACTTTGTTACTGTACTTAAGTACTATCTTGGAAGATTTTACTAGAGTCAAGTATTATTGAAATTGTGCACTTGTACATTTCCAAAAATATATATATATTTAAAAAAAAAAAATATATATATATATATATATATATATATATATATATATATATATATATATATATTTTTTTTTTTTTTTTTTTACTCCTTACATTTTTATTTTGACCTTCAAATTGCTCTCAAATGCAGTGAGATTTTTCTTTTTGTTTTCTATTTTTTTTTTTCTTAGTAAGATGTTATCTTTTGCTGGAGTTACTAATTCATACAGGATGAGATGTCTCATTTGCCTCCTACATCATTTAGTAATTTAATTTTATAATTTAGTTAGTTAAATTAGCTAGCTATTTAGGTTAGCTTGCCAAATTAGCTAGCTTTTGTTTTCAGTGCTAATGCACCTTTGCCTTCATTCCAAAAGCATTATTAGACATTACTTAACCAACAAGCTAAATTCAAGGTTTTTCTGAGTTCTTTTCCATCTTGAAGATTTTGTGGTCATCTTTAATTCGATTTTATATTAATGAGAAATCCAATTTAGTAGCTGTTGAGACAGCAAATGCTGGACTCAAAATTTCAGAATGCAATGAAGCTATATGATGCAGTTGCACCACGTTTTCACAGAGACTTGGCTTGGCTACTTAGTGATCTACAAAATGACAAGCATGATGGTGTTTATGGTGATATTATCATGAAGTTTTAGAACTAGATCTGTTTGAACAGAGTACAGATGAAGAGGTGAGAGAGCTGGACAGAGTAAAGAACTAAAGTGCTGCTGAAGCAAGGGCTAAATCCCGGCATTATGGGTAATGTAGTGAATTGTTAACCAATGTAAAAATAGATCAACTTTGATGAACACAGATGAAAGAAATTTAAACTAAAAGTCAACCTTTCAGTCAACAGTCAAAAGAATTTCATTACAAAATACATCTTGGATGATGTATATATCTATTTAAGCAGTATCGCACGAGAAAGAGTGCAGTTATACTGAATATCGGCACAGCGGTGATTCAGCTGTAGGCACGAGGCCACTGGCTGAAAAAATTGGTATATGGCCAAATAATTTGTTTATTTTTGCTCCACGCACATAAATAGATCCTGAGAAGCCACATTCACTGATAGCCCATCGGCTAGCTGGTTAGCTAGCTCACAATAATTTGTACATTCCTGTTAAAGGTGTGTCCAGTGAAATTAGCTGATTCTGTAATAATAAGCTGTTCTTACCTCTAATTGTAATGTTTATTTTGTTGTGTCTGTGATATAGCCACAAGTTGTCAAGACTTGTTCACCTGCTCAATAAACCTGATAGAATTCATGCCACTAATGAAAGTGGATTCATTTGAAAAGAAAATAACACTTTGTGCAACCTGAATTGTACAAAATGAAAACCTGTAAAACCTTAAAACCTTGCTACTTACGTGATAACTCTCTTGGCATCATATGAAATAATCCAATGCCACCTATATGATAACTCTCGCTCTTTCTATCACGACCACACACATGTGCCAAAATGTTTTTATATTATCTGAATAGACACAACCTCACTCTATCGGCTGTTCAGATTGACTTTTTTTGGAAAGTCATGCTCTCTTAAGGTGCTTTAGATGAAACAAAAATGAGTTCATGCCACCATCTTGATTATAAAACACCCACCAATTGTGAGGTGTTGTAGCGTGCTTTTGATTGCGTGTTGAACCCACAGGCTGCAGAGGCTTGTTTGCTTGCCCGATGAACCTGGTAAAATACACACTACTAAAGAAAATTGGTTCACATGGAAAAAAAAAATCCTGTGGACTGCATGTAGGTGTGGTAGTGAAGACAGTTTAATGATTATCACTTACCTCATGGCACGCGAGGAACTCAACTAACTTTACATGACCTTTTACAGCAACTTCATCACTGCTTATGTAACCTCTTGAAAGAATCTAAACAAAAGTTGAGAGAGAATGAGTAAGGCTGAATATCAAAAAATCCCTACTGGCCATGCAGTCTACAGGGTCTATGCCATGACTTCATACACTACAGCAGGGTTTAGAACTATTTGGGATTGAATGAGAACAAGACATGCATAGTGGGCTATTATCAAGCTTATTTGATAATTCACTCTTATCCAGAGTGAATTTATAAAAGTACTTAGTTGTCTACTTGAGCTTAAGATATTATTAGATGTGTGGTGTTTGTTGATTTTGAAAAGAAGGGTCTGTAGATTGTATCTGAAGACAGTGAAGAACTCTAAGATGTCTAAATAACCATTCATTCATTCAAACCACTTTATCCTGGTCAGGGTCATGGTGAATCCAGAGCCTATCCCAGGAAAACTTGGTGTGAGGCAGGGATACACCCTGAATGGGATGCTAGTCCAGGACACCATGCAGACACTCATTCACACCTAGGGGCAATTTAGTGTACCCAGTCCACCTACTGGCATGTTTTTAGGACATGAGAAGAAAACTGGAGAACCTAGACAAAACCCACATGGTCACAGGGTAAACTTTCCAAACTCCACACAGACACAGAGCACAGCTGAGAGCTCTCCTGGAGCTGTAAATGCTACCGGCTGCACAGTTCAGCTGCCCCTGAATAACAAGGGCATGTTGATTCCCCCACCTGTGTGCCAGTATAGAAGAGTCTTGATACTTGTCTTCAAACTCAGGTCATGTAGGGTCACAGCACAGCAGAAAGTATTGTTTTTCCTAACACACTCAAAATCATAGGTAATAATTAGCTACTGACTTAAATCAGGTATGGTGTTAAACTCTGTAATGTGGCCCTCCAGAACAGTAGTCTCCTACCCCAATCTAGACTCCTAAGTCATTAAATTTGAAGGGATTAAATAGAGAGACAGTAATTGTCTGACCTGGCAATGACCTTGTGCTCACCTGTACCATGAGAATGGTTCCCTCCTTTAGCTGTGTTCTCAACTGCACGCATAGCTTTTCACTTTGGCAGCCATCCAAAGTACATGATGGCAGCTTTCCAAAAGCATGCCCAAAGTCTATGCACTTGCATGCTAACAAGTAACAAGTATGCAAGGATTAGCCTACATGGTGAAGTATTTTCACGCACTTCTATTTTTATAATAAAGCTCTGCAGTAACATGCTGCATAACATAACAGGAAAGTAAGTGTGAGTTTTGACACATGACTGTTGTCTTATCGATGATTTCCCATTCTTTTAAATGTCAACAACCTCCACCCAGCAGTGAATTCACTTACCTCAGGTTGGCACAATGATTTACTCAAACAAGTCAGCATGGATTTGTTGGTCAAACTATGACCTGTCAAAGTTTATCAAACTATGCTTGGCTTCAGAATTTGGGGAACACCTTGTTTTTGGACATGATCATAAAGAGACAAAACTCGGAAGTTGTGTGGTCTAATAGAACTTAAATACTAACTGAATACTAACTGAGTATAAATACTACTAACTGAACACATCTTCATTCATTCATTCATCCATTCATTCACTCATCTTTTGCAACTTCTTAATCCTGATTAGGGGCCCCATTAACACACACTCTTTCACACCTAGGGGCAATTTAAACATGCCTTTTGCAATTTAAGCATCTCTAAACAAGCCCATGTGAACCAGAAACATGAGAAACTTCTTATAGTAACCAGAGGACTGAACCAAGAACTTAATGAACACACTCACTTACGTTCAGTAACCACTTCATCCTGATCAGGGCCACAGTGGATCCAGAGCTGATCTCAGGAGCACCGGGCATGAAGTGGGAATACACCCTGAATGGGATGCACACACATTCACACACTAATTCATAGACTGATTCACTTCTAAGGGCAGTTTATCTTAGCCAGTTCACCTGCTGGTATATTTTTGGGAGGTGGGAGGAAACCGTAGAACCCAGATGGGCATGGGAGAACATTCACAGAAACTCGGCACAGACAGTAACCCGAACTCAAGACTGAA
Organism: Pangasianodon hypophthalmus; assembly: GCF_027358585.1. Classification (NCBI taxonomy): domain Eukaryota; kingdom Metazoa; phylum Chordata; class Actinopteri; order Siluriformes; family Pangasiidae; genus Pangasianodon; species Pangasianodon hypophthalmus. The sequence goes on along the minus strand of NC_069728.1, from coordinate 10,445,618 downwards.
CCCTGTACCCTAGAGCTGTGAGTCAGCAGCACTATAAGCTGAGGATGGCTTGTAATGTCCTGTGCAGAGTGTAGTCCCACCTTGTGCCCAGTGTGTCCAGATTCACAACCACTGAGACAGATGTTATATCCAGGGCCGTTTCTTGCTATAAGCGGTATAAGCGATCACTTAGGGCCTCCCCCATAATTTTAAAATAGATAGGCAAAAAAAGCAATCATTTGGCAATCAAAAGCTTAAAGTATCAGGTAGTGCTCCCTTGTGGTGTGAAAAAATAGAAACTGCAATTTACACAACCACAAATAAGAAGCGAGCATGAAGGGTTCATATCTATCTGGGACAGAAAAATGCAGAAGGAAATAAGTATTTCCTTGCATATGGTGTAGGTGAGGGGCCCTTGAGTAGCTCGCTTATGGGCCACAAATATTCAGACAAGCCCTGGATATATCAGATATAATAAATTAATTACTTGATTGAAGTCCACCTGCTTAAACACTGTTTTTAATAATTAATCACTCTGGCCCTCTTTCCAAATTTAGTCTCTCTCTCTCTCTCTCACACACTCACCCACCCACCCACACACACACCCACACACACACACACACACAAACACACGTTTAGAGCAGGTGAAGACGCCGTGATTCAGGAGGTTTTAAACAAGACCCGCCTCTGTAGGTTGGCCTGGAGCGGTTATTATATTTAACAAGCTGCTGCTGTAGTGCTCAGTTCTCCCATGAGGACGAGGGAGATTACAGTGTAGTAGATTACTGAGCATCTCGCTCTGAAGTGAAGCAAATCATGAAGCTGGAGGTTTTCTCCGCCACTCGCATCTCGGAGAAGGACCCGCTCGGTGAGGCTGAAGTGAGCTCTCCGCTGTGCGCGGAAGAGGAGCTGGGCTCGGACGGAGACTGCGCGGCTAACAGCCCGGGCCCCGCGGCGCGCGCTTCCGGCGCCACTGCCAAGCCGTACACGCGCAGGCCCAAGCCTCCCTACTCGTACATCGCCCTCATCGCCATGGCCATTCGAGACTCTGCCACGGGCCGCCTCACACTGGCCGAGATAAACGACTACTTGATGAAAAAATTCTCCTTTTTCCGAGGCAGCTACACCGGCTGGCGGAACTCCGTGCGGCACAACTTATCTCTGAACGACTGCTTTCTGAAAGTGCTGCGGGATCCGTCGCGCCCCTGGGGGAAGGACAACTACTGGATGCTGAACCCGCACAGCGAGTACACCTTCGCGGACGGCGTTTTCCGCCGCAGGAGGAAGCGCATTGGGAAAAAACCTCTGAAGGACTTGGAAACGCTCGCCAGGGACACCAGCATGCCGGTGCGCGAGGAGAGCTCCACAAACGCCACCAAGTTTTCCAGCTCATTCGCCATCGACAGCATTCTCAGTAAACCATTCAGGTGCCGAGACGAAGCAACGGAAAGAGTTTCTAGCTGCACTGAGCTGATGCTGCCCGCAGTATCTCCCTTTATGCCGCTGGTCATGAGCTATCCGCTGGTCACTGTACCGTTACTCCATGTCGGCTCTGAAGTCGCACGTGCGTCTCAAGGGGGCAGATGCCACTCCTCGAGCTTAACTGAACGTGTACCTGACCTCCAGAGCCACCTCCAGGATCTGCCACATCCCCACATTGCCCTTTACCCTGCGCACGAGCCCCAGTACCACCCCTTCCGAATTGACTCTTTACTTTCCTGAGACACACAGTACACCCCGGTTATGTGCACTTTCTCTGTTATATGTATCGTCTGAAAACTTTTAGGTGATTTGCTGTAACTAATATATCATTCATTACTTCTGTTAAGGCAAACACTAAGTCCAGATCTGCTGAATGTGGCGCCAGGCGTTCACTTGCGTTCACTTGTGTTTGCTAATTCCAT
>NC_069728.1:10423735-10441235 GCF_027358585.1 Pangasianodon hypophthalmus | reverse complement strand
AAATAAATAAATAAATAAATAAATAAATCCTTGAATTTTTAATTTTTACCCACCTAAATCCAATAATTATTATTATTATTATTATTATTATTATTATTATTATTATTATTATTATTATTATTATTATTATTATTATTATTATTATTTGTTGTCGTTCTTTGGGCATGGGGTGCCAAAGGGCTAGAGCGCCTCCATAGTTCCTAATACTGAAGTGATTTATTCAAAATATCTGCAGTGCTACATTGGTGATTTAATCAACTTCTGCATTAATCAGCTTGAGACTTGTGTGCATTAATAAATCACATCACAGCACAATTCCTGCTACAGGCTGCACTGTGCCAGGTTTAGTGACAGGCACAAGATTCATCTCTGACACCCATCATCATCCTCCACTCAAATTCATCATCCTCCACTCACACCCATCATCCTCCACTCACACCCGTCATCCTCCACTCAAATTCATCATCCTCCACTCACACCCATCATCCTCCACTCACACCCGTCATCCTCCGCTCACACCCGTCATCCTCCACTCACACATCATCCTCCACTCAAATTCATCATCCTCCACTCACACCCATCATCCTCCACTCACACCCGTCATCCTCCACTCAAATTCATCATCCTCCACTCACACCCATCATCCTCCACTCACACCCGTCATCCTCCGCTCACACCCGTCATCCTCCACTCACACATCATCCTCCACTCAAATTCATCATCCTCCACTCACACCCGTCATCCTCCACTCACACCCGTCATCCTCCGCTCACACCCGTCATCCTCCACTCACACATCATCCTCCACTCACACCCATCATCCACCACTCACACCCGTCATCCTCCGCTCACACCCGTCATCCTCCGCTCACACCCGTCATCCTCCGCTCGCACCCGTCATCCGCCGCTCGCACCCGTCATCCGCCTCTCGCACCCTTCATCCGCCTTTCGCACCCGTCATCCTCCACTCACACCCATCATCCGCCGCTCACACCCATCATCCTCCACTCAAATCCATCATCCTCCACTCACACCCATCATCCTCCACTTGCACCCGTCATCCTCCACTCACACCCATCATCCTCCACTCAAATCCATCATCCTCCACTCACACCCATCATCCTCCACTCGCACCCGTCATCCTCCACTCACACCCATCACCCCCCACTCACACCCATCATCCTCCACTCGCACCCGTCATCCTCCACTCACACCCATCACCCCCCACAGCCATCACACTCCACACACACACCCGTCATCCACCAGTCACACCTGCCAGTCACACCCATCACCTGCCACTCACACCAGTCACCCACCACTCACACCCGTCATCTGGTTCTCACACTTGACACTCACACCCATCACTCAACACTTACACCCGTCACCCACCACTCACACCCATCATCTGCCACTCACACCCGTCATATGCCACTCACACCCATCATCCGCCACTCACACCCATCATCCTCCACTCACACCCATCATCCTCCGCTCACACCCATCATCCGCCGCTCACACCCGTCATCCGCCTCTCGCACCCTTCCTCCGCCTTTTGCACCCGTCATCCTCCACTCACACCCATCATCCGCCGCTCACACCCATCATCCTCCACTCAAATCCATCATCCTCCACTCACACCCATCATCCTCCACTTGCACCCGTCATCCTCCACTCACACCCATCATCCGCCGCTCACACCCATCATCCTCCACTCAAATCCATCATCCTCCACTCACACCCATCATCCTCCACTCGCACCCGTCATCCTCCACTCACACCCATCACCCCCCACAGCCGTCACACTCCACACACACACCCGTCATCCACCAGTCACACCTGCCAGTCACACCCATCACCTGCCACTCACACCAGTCACCCACCACTCACACCCGTCATCTGGTTCTCACACTTGACACTCACACCCATCACTCAACACTTACACCCGTCACCCACCACTCACACCCATCATCTGCCACTCACACCCGTCATATGCCACTCACACCCATCATCCGCCACTCACACCCATCATCCTCCACTCACACCCATCATCCTCCGCTCACACCCATCATCCGCCACTCACACCCGTCATCCGCCTCTCGCACCCTTCCTCCGCCTTTTGCACCCGTCATCCTCCACTCACACCCATCATCCGCCGCTCACACCCATCATCCTCCACTCAAATCCATCATCCGCCACTCACACCCATCATCCTCCACTCACACCCATCATCCTCCGCTCACACCCATCATCCGCCGCTCACACCCGTCATCCGCCTCTCGCACCCTTCCTCCGCCTTTTGCACCCGTCATCCTCCACTCACACCCATCATCCGCCGCTCACACCCATCATCCTCCACTCAAATCCATCATCCTCCACTCACACCCATCATCCTCCACTTGCACCCGTCATCCTCCACTCACACCCATCATCCTCCACTCACACCCATCACCTGCCACTCACACCCATCACCCCCCACTCGCACCCATCATCCTCCACTCTCACCCGTCATCCTCCACTCACACCCATCATCCTCCACTCACACCCATCACCCCCCACTCACACCCATCACCCCCCACAGCCGTCACACTCCACACACACACCCGTCATCCACCAGTCACACCTGCCAGTCACACCCATCATCCGCCACTCACACCAGTCACCCACCACTCACACCCGTCATCTGCTTCTCACACTTGACACTCACACCCATCACTCAACACTTACACCCGTCACCCACCACTCACACCCATCATCTGCCACTCACACCCGTCATCCTCCGCTCACACCTGTCATCTGCCACTCAAACCCGTCATCCACCACTCACACCCATCATCCTCCACTCACACCCATCATCCGCCACTCACACCCGTCATCCTCCACTCACACCTGTCATCTGCCACTCAAACCCATCATCCACCACTCACACTCATCATCCTCCACTCACACCCATCATCCTCCACTCACACCTGTCATCTGCCACTCAAACCCGTCATCCACCACTCACACCCATCATCCTCCACTCAAACCCGTCATCCACCACTCACACCCATCATCCACCACTCACACCTGTCATCTGCCACTCACAACCATCATCCACCACTCACACCAGTCACTCACGGGTTCTTAGGACTTGTTCTTGCACTTTTAGTTTCATCGTCTGAGTGGATTTAGGAGTTTACCTTGAACAATTATTCACATTAACATGAGTAAAGAACGGGAAGTGTGAATGCAGGGTCAGCTTGAATGAACAGGACACTGACAATCCTGGAATGTCTGTTAACGAATTCATGTAAAATGTGCATCAGACAGGCCTTTAAACAGGCAGTTTATCATTTGCTGTTTAGGCATTGGGGGGCGCAAATGCTACTTCTCTAGTCTTCTTAGCTATTTACGCCATGCTTTACCCCTTCCTATTCATAACAGCCATAATATTGCTTTATATTTAAAGGTTTTTTATCTTTAAAAATTGATGCAAAACGAATATAACACAAAGAAAGTACTGCAACATTACATTTTTTATTTTAAAAAAATTAACATGCCAGTGACTGAAAGCAACAGGTCTGCAATGCTATTTTTTCCCAAGTAACATCCGAAATCAGTAACATTTATTCATCGAAAACATTTATTCATGTTTAGTTTGAGGTAACATGCTTACCAAACTCTATCAAGGCCCGGTTTCCCAAAAGCACACTAAAGCAGAGTAAAGTAGACTGTCTAGCTATACTTTTTGGAAATTCGGTCCAGTTACATTAAAATGATCCTGTCTATCATGAAACACGTGTTTACAAAACCCAGCCATGACTCAAATTATGACTTAGTCTGTGATCGTTAAGTATTTATGCAGTGCACGTTTTCATGTTAGTCTGTTTTAGGCACATCTGACTCCATCCATTCAGCTAATTCAGCTAATTCAGCTAAGGCACTAAAATGTGCACAGGTTTGGAAATTGGAAAAAACAACAACAGGTAATTACACTTTATTTTCAAATGGACTTCAGACCCAAAATAATGGTCAGAAATGATCAAGGCACTGAAACGTCCACAGCTTAAACAATACAAAGATCACACCATGGATAAACCACACACTGAACAGCAAGTAGATAATATCTTTCAATGAAATTTGCTATGGTACAGTGTGTAAAGTGTGCATTAAAATAGCTCCGTGCGTAAGAGGACACCGGTGAGGCTTTGTCTAGGTCAGTAACTGTAGCTTCAAAGTACAGTAGCGCGGAGCTGCGCTTCCTTCAGGCCGACTGCACATCCGGGACTCAGCGGGGGTGGAAGGAGCTCCGCGGGCGCCGGGAAACGACCCGAAGAAGTCGATCTGCGAACGTTTCACTCACATCCTCATCGAGCTGCGCGTGGAAAACAGTGCTAGTGCGCATTGTCTAGTTCTCAGGCTTTTACGCAGTCGCTTATAAATGTGATCGTGGCAGCTGTGGGGTTATCCTGAGATCCTCTGTGATCTTTGTACAGACAGGGAGTATACACAGAAAATCCCCTCAAGGGTTCTTTGGATAGTTAGAAGTTCTTATCTTTGTAAAAGAATGATAATTGAAAAGTCTTTCTGATAAGGAAATAGTTGTGTGGTTCTACATAGAGCGTATAAAGTTTCCCAGGAGGACAATCAATGAACCCTTAAGAGCTCTACAATTAGTGCATTAGTGTAATGTCTCTAAATCAGGACATGGACCTAGAATAGCAAAGCCAACTGTACCACTTTTAACCCTCCATTTTAACAGTTAATATAAACTCAGCAGTGTATTTTTAAGAAAATGTTAGTATCTAGTTCCCCGCGAATGAAAATCACTCAGCTCTTCCTCATCAGCATGAGTGATCATCAGCCCTTGTCTTAGGCTAACTGTCATTTCTTTCTGGACTTTACAGCAACACACCTGATCCAGCTGACCAAACTCAAACTTTGTGGAAAGGCAGATCTTCAGGAGGAGGGTTAGTGAGCACTCTGGAGAGATGCCTTTTTGCTGTCAAGTTGAACCGTCTAATAAAAATGATATCAGGAACTGTGAACGGGTTTAAACTTCTTATTAAAGCATGATGTAAGATAATACAAAATTGCTTTATACGTATGAATGTTCAATTACATCTGTTTCTTCTTATATTTAGGCTTATTGTATAGCCATGAACTAAAAATATATTATTTGTAGTCTCTATCTGAGTATTAATAATAATAATAATAATAATAATAATAATGATAAAAACAACAACAACAACAACAATAATAATAATAATAATAATAATAATAATAATAATAATAATAATAATAATAATAATTATTATTATTATTATTATTATTATTATTATTATTATTATTAAGTAAATCTATTAAATTAAATTACACCCATTAAACATTTATATACAATATATACAAACATTTATAAATAATTTATGTGTAAATAAATGTTTAATAGATGTAACTTAATTTAATAGATTTAATAGATTTCTTTAAAATAAAAGAACTAGGCCTGTCTGGAACGAATTTCTCAAAAAGCATCGTAGCTTAAATGTCATGTACACTCTCTGACAGTGCAGTGATAGTTCACATGTTAATACTGGGAAGATGATGATGATTATTTCCATACAGGGGGTGATTATTCTGATTCTATTCCGGGCTAATTGGGGTTTTGTTTCTTTAATAAATGTGATGCTCGGGGGATTTGCTGTAGCCTCGGGACTGAAGTCTGATACTGGCTCTCTGTGTGTGGTTCTCAACATGAGCCTGGTGGAAAAAGTCTGTTTCCACTCATGTCAAAATCATTTGTAATAAACATTGTGTCTCCACCCTGTCAAACAAACAGGCGCTGAAAAAGATCCCTTTCTGTATTTCAGTCTCGTGGTGGCCAGATTGTGTGTTTTACTGAGTCCTTCCACAAAAACCGCTCTGATAAATTCAGACACACGCAGTTTATGATTATTGGAACACACTTTTCACTGACTGGAGCACAAGTGAATATTGAAAATAGGAAAATGAAGTGGTGAAAATAGAAATTGTACTCTCTATAGCCATGTGCTTGGCATGGCTGTTAGTTTGCTGTGTGTTTAACAAATGATGAAGCAGTTTGAGAGGGTGGTCAGTGGGGGGTTAGTGGGAGGGGGGGGGGGGGGGTAGTGGGGGTGCCCCGGACGAAGGCGGAGAAGAAGAAGAAGAAGAAGGAGGAGGAGGAGGAGGAGGAGGGGAGCGCGAGCGTTACTGAGCGGTCAGCTCCTGAGGTCTGTTTAGTTGAGGGGCCTTGAACACTGTCGAGTTCTTTCTCAGAAGAGGATTATGGATATCCTGTTCAACACTGAACAGCAGCACAGCACAACTAAAATCCATCTACATGATCACGGTATACGAATCATACGATAACGATACGATGATGCACTCCTGAACTCTTTCTACACGTCTCTCCTTCTGACTGTTCAGGTTTAGAAAACGAAAATGAAGACATGTAACGCCGGTTTTAAAGACTGCTCTTCTTCATCTAAAGATTTAAATGAGGTCAGTTAGAATCACTAGATGTGCTAGTCATCGCTGAGGTCTGTTTGGGTGTGCGGCGCTGGGCAGCTGTGCTGAAGAGGATGAGCGCTGAGAGCTCTGTGGAGTCCAGCAGCCCCAGCATGAGGACGGGCTCGGCGTCGGATGGGACGCATCCCGGATTAATGGACACTCCGACTGGCTCTGGAAGCCAGGACAGTGCGCCCAGCAAAGGCAAAAGGAGCAGCTCGGGATTGCGGCGCCCCGAAAAGCCGCCCTTCTCCTACATTGCGCTGATTGTGATGGCGATCCAGAGCGCACCGACAAAGCGGCTCACCCTGAGCGAGATCTACCAGTTCCTGCAGACGCGCTTCCCTTTCTTCCGAGGCTCTTACCAGGGCTGGAAAAACTCCGTTCGACACAATTTGTCTCTAAATGAGTGCTTCATTAAGTTGCCCAAAGGCCTGGGGCGCCCTGGAAAAGGCCACTACTGGACCATCGATCCTGCGAGTGAGTTCATGTTCGAGGAAGGCTCCTTCCGGCGGAGACCGCGGGGATTTCGGAGAAAATGTGAAGTCCTGAAGCCCATGTACCGCATGATGAATGGCCTCGGGTTCACTTCCGCCATTTTACCCCAAAACTTTGACCTGCAGTCTCCAACGTGTCACGCTAATGGCTACAACCTAGACGTGATGTCAGGATCCGTGTCTGGTGGCGGGTATGACCCCCTGAAAATTGGCCATTATGGACACATGGCGAACTGTCCACTACCGACAAATGGAAACTATGGAGCAAACAGCAGCAGTCCAGTCTCCTCTTGCCCTACAGGCAGCTCGATTGAGGGCCATTCACAGTATTCTGGGACAGCTCACCACTGGCCTTCCTCTGCTTACCTAAAGCGCACTCCTATTAGCTCTGGAAGTCCAGGGTCCTCTGCACAACAGCAAAGTACATCATCATTATCTTCATCCTACTCGATGGAGCAAGCCTACCTGCAGCCGAGCAGCAGACACAGTGCAGACATGACAGGTATATGATCCAACAACCTTTTTCATTTTATTTACATAAAAACACTCATTTGACCTGATCCTAAATTATATGAAACTTTAGGCAATGCACAATTAATATTATTTTGATTTTAAAATAATTTATTATTATTATTATTATTATTATTTAAAAAAAAAAGCATTTGGGCTGGGTATGCAACATTCAGCTGTATATTAAATAAAACTGTTTGTTATGCATTTAAGAACATGACCATCTTTAAGTATATGTGAATAAATCAGTTTTAAAAGACCAGTCTTACAGCTCTGCGCTTTCTATTTTCGGATGTTATTAGTGGCTTTACAGCGGGGAAATGCATCAGGGGTTTTAATTTTGTTTACATGCATTAGGGGTTTTAATTTTGTTTTTGCAGTCTACAAACAGAGAAAAATTTGTATTAGTAGAACTATTATAATTTTTTTTCTCGCATGCATTCATAACCCAGAGAGAACCTTGTAATGTCACGATTTATATCTAATTCTGTGTTCAGTATAAGCAGATCTTTTACGCAGTGAAATACCCAGTGCTTCATATTGTTCATTTCTGGATTTATACAGGTTTGGTTGTGTAATTACTCTTCATTATTGCGCTGTCAAAATTATTTTTCATTTTCTGTGCAAATCCTTTCCACAGCACAGATTGAAATATTTAGCTCATATCTACTCTGTTAACTCTTACTACCTCAGTAGGCCCAGTAATAACTATTTTAAAAAGAAATTAAAGTAACAACTTGACAAAGTGCATTTCCATTAATAACCCCGCTGTTTCGATTCATTTCTGCTTATACAAGTATAATCAAATGTTAAAATCGTGTAACCTATGTGTGGTTTTCCATGTAGTAAAGTATGTATATTGGTTGTAAGGTCACCTGAACAAAACACACCGCAAAATAATGAAAATCTAATAATAATTAATAGCGCAAATATGTCTAGTTGCCCACTTTTGCATTTGTTTGTTTGTTTGTTTGTTTGTTTGTTTGCAGTGGGTGTATCTTGCTATCAGGCCCATTCCTCTCCACTGGATGAACGCAAAGACTTTGTGTTAAACTTCAGTGGAATCTCAGCTCTCCATCCGCCTGCTAGTGGATATTATTCTCATCACCATCATCATCCTCATCATCCTCATCCTCATCAGCAGCAGCAGCATGTTCAGCCGAGTGTTCAGCAGGACATCAAGCCGTGTGTAATGTGAAGGAGTTATTCAAACCCGGTATTAAAATTCCTAGTCTACAGTCTGAACCTGAAGATCCTCTCATCCCACACACCCAAGCCAAGCGATCAGCTGATTAGCAAACCTTCAGTGTTTTTTATTCTTCTTTGACTTGTGCAGTGGGGTTGAGGCAGTGATGTCTATAAGGCTGCTTTGAGGAAACCTGTATTATGTTATTAATATTCTGTTCTGTTCATTCATGAGTTGGCACAAGTGTTTAGGGCAGGGGAAACATCTACCTGTGCAGAGCAGGAACTGAGTTGAGATCTCCTAAGCAACGATTTATTATTTGAGAACACGCATAGTGCTTGCAGAAAACTGTCACAGCTGTCGTCACTAATGTCACGTTTGTGTGGGGGGCGGGGCTATGACCACTTTACCACTTTACAGTCTAAATGTATACTCCATAATAAAATGCAGCGTATAAAGAAACCATAACATTCTTATTTCTTACGTTGTATTATTGTTAATAACAACAACAACAACAACAACAATAATAATAATAATAATAATAATAATAATAATAATAATAATAATAATAATTATTATTATTATTATTATTAATATAAACATATTTATAACAAAATATGACATTTAACCACAGATTCTCAATTATGTAAAACTGTACTGTTATTATACTTTTTGAGTTTGATGTACTCATTAGTACGTGTAGTTTTGAAGTTCTCACCTGATTAGTCAGTGATTTCTCACCTGGGAGTTTCTGTACAAAGCAATCAAATAAACCGTTAATGAAGAGCAGCAATAACTGTAGAAATCAGAGTCTGTGTACAATACTAAAGGAGACCTGCCATGTTTAGCTTTATCACCTTATCTTTGGCGATGTAACACGAAACGGACAAAATGAAATCCTTGGCCTTTAGTAAAAACTTGTTTGTGATCTTTAGCTATATCTTGTTTTAGAAATTTTCATCGGCCATTTTCCAGAACACATGCCTACTCGAACAACTAGAGGGATACAGAGGATAAATCCTAGAATTATGTTCGTAAGATTTCATATTTGAGGTTTGAACACTGACTTTGAACAAGCAGTAACAAACTGTGATGTTGCGCCGCCACCTAGAGGCGAGGTTTACCACTGCTCCATCACACTTCTTTTCAAAATGGATCAAATAAGTATACATTGCCACATCAGGCCTACTCGCCTACTTACTGTACCTACTCGGAATAAATAAAGATTAATTAGTTAGAAGCAAAAGAGTGTTAGTGTGCGCATTACAGCATGGAGTTAATTCATGTTCTAAACAGAAACATCTTTAACCAGTTCTCTAAATGTTCTGAGTAGGCTACTGTTAAACTTTAGGTGAAAAACATGATCAGCTTGTAGCTTCAGCAAGGGGGCATGCAGGCATGGGCTGAGGTCCAAATTCCTACTGAGCATATAATGCTCACCATGCACGCCCCAGAGGCACACCATGGCAGTGTTCAAAATGGCATGTTTGCACAATCAGTATAGACCTCCTACACAATCAGTCAGTCAGTCAGTCAGTCAAAAAAAAAAAAAACGTGTGGATGCAGTTCCCTCAGAATTAAGTCAGACTGTAAGTCAGACTGCTTGTTATTAAGTTAGAATTTGTTCATTTTTGGTGGTTAAAGCCAAACCAATGCAACACAAACACACAAAAAAAAAAACAACACAGTAAATACAGTAATGGCAGAAGAAGCACGAATACTCCGTTTCCTGTAAAAGTTATTAAGCCATTATTGCCAGTTAGGTTTTAGTCAGTCATCTGCAGAAACAGCTTTATTTTGGCCTATAAACTCTTTGAAAAAAAAAAGGTGTCCTTCTTAAAGGTTCTATGCTCTGAACCCTACAGCAGTGCTTCTCTGCCAGAAAAGAGCTGCAAACCCTTTTGGAAACTTAAGAACCCTTAACTATACAAAAAACTCTTGAAGAACTATTGAAGATTCTATCTGTAAGAGTCTATGGTGATAAATCGCACACAAAGAATTAACCATAAATGTCTGAAATTTAATCAAATCAAATCAAATAAAACAATTGAGTAGCATATATGTTATTTCAGACAGCATATTACTTCATGCACACCCTCGTGCACATGGGGAGTTGGTGGGATTTGGGATGCAGCCTGGACCTTCAGCAATCTCACACTGCCTCCTTGTGTCAGTCAGTTGTAATAAAAACCAGCTGCTAAGTCACATCAGTCGAGTAATCTTTATTTATAGCACATTCGAAGACAAGACATGTCAGCCAAAGTGCTGTCCAATAAATCAAATCGTTTCAAATAAGCAAACCGATCAATTTCAAGTGAATAATAATTTATGAGAATTTAAAGTAAGTGCTCACATTTGCAACTACTCATTATTGTTCAGTTTTAACAAAGGTGGCCTAGTGTGTAGTTCACAATTTCTCCTAATCTAAAACACAGTTTAAATCAATCATTTCCAGCTGAGATTTAACAATTTAACCAGTAACTGTTTACTGGTTTTTCAGTCAGAATCTCAGATGTAACATATAGTATGTCCTATTAGCAAAACCAACACTGAACCCCTAGCTGTTTTCTGTATCTACGCATGTACAGAGCGAATGACTGTAGATACTTCTGTTTCAGAGATCCTAAAGGTGCTACAGCTGACCTGCGTTACAGTCATCCCCAGCTTCCCCTACTGTTAAATCTTTCAGAACAAACAGGCTTGAAAAATCCGAGGCTGCTAAAGGAGGAAGCTCATGCCAAAATGTGGTGCAGCAGATCACAGTTTGAGTTTCTCCTTCAACACAGACCAGCCTTCTATTCTGCTCCTCACACACCTGAACACAGACCAGTGTTTCTTAACTGCAGCCATGGAGAACAAATACCTGGATGTTTTGAAATTCTCCCTAGAACTGGAGTTGAAAACCTCTGTCTAAAATTATCTGGCTCTTGCATGTTTGGAGCTAAAACATACTAAATATAGGAGCTGGCTGAGGGATCCTTCTGGATTTAGAAGTACTTGTCTAGCTGATGATATCGAGAGCTGAAAACAAAACTATACATGGTCATAATCAGCTAAAAAATGAAAAATTTAATTATAAATTAAGACAAAACTCTTAACTCTTAAATGTAAAGGTGTTCGTACATACCTTGGGTCATTAGAAAACCAGTACTTTTATCTAATGCAATTTTCATAACTTGAAGAATATACACTCAGAAAAAAGGTCAAATGTAGAACTCTTATGGGTTCTTCTGGGAGAACAGTTTCCCTATTTTTAAGAGATTCAAACTAGAATGCTTTTGAGAAACTGCATAACCCTTAACTATATGAAGAACCCGCTGAAGAACCCCTGAAACCTACTCAATAAAACCCCAATATCAACCCTGACCTTAAGACATATTAACAGTATGTGGATGTACCTCTAAGAAAAATGATTTGGCACATGGGAAACAAATCATTTTAAGGTAAAAATGCTGATATGAGAGAGGGTTTTGAGTCTAACAGCACCTTAACCACGAAGAACACTTAGGAATTTGGTATATATTTTGAGATTTTGTTACTGAGGTAATACAGATTATGTTACAAATTACAGAACATGGCTCATACCTACTTACAGACAGATAGCTGGTCAGGCAGATTATATCAAACACATAGCAAGGTACATATTACAGAATTCTGCTCATAGCAAATTACTGCTTTTTATTTTGTCAATCACTTATTCAAGTAATAATATAATAATGTTATTATATTATTATAATATAATATATAAAAAATAAAAAATATAATAAATGAATCACTTATTCATATAATAATAATAATAATAATAATAATAATAATAATAATAATAATAATACATATGATTATTGTTATTAGTAGTAGTAGTAGTTTATTATTATTAATTTATTTATTGCGTTATTGGTAAATTGTTCATAGCAAAAAGGTTGAATACTACACAGGCAGGGATCTATATCTGGAAAAAAAATGTACGAAGTAGAGGAAAATTACCCAGAGTATGAATTTAAGGGTCAAAACTAACTGAAATGATACACAAAAAGATGAATAGGAGTAGTTTTGTCTGCAGTTAAAGAACATTGGGAATAATACCTTTACTAATACAGAATTAGCATTTTCGTATTTATGAAAATAATTAATAACTGCAAAAAGAATTTTAAGATCGAAAAATAGCATGCTATGTGTTATAAAGATTATTCATTACAGGTACAGTATAGGCAAATTAAAAAATAAATATAATTAAGAGCAAATATATAGGCCAGCCAAAGCCAGAAATCTGCTTCATGCAAAGTAGCTAGAAGATTAAACTGAAATCGAAAAGATGAAAATGAAATAGAGAATAATGCAGACAAACACGAGAAGCTTGTGTTTACAGCACTGTTCCAGGAAACCCCAGAATCCTTTCCTCTTACAAACGAATACTCACCTTCATAATGTCATTCCTGTCCCTGACAAAAATATCACCTCATTCAAAATCTTACCACTACATTACAACATGTCATATTTATCTGACTAAACTCTCTCTTTATTAAAAACTTCAGTAGATAGGCTATAACACTGGCTCTGCTGACCACACACACACACACACACACGCTCTTATTAGGAGACGATTCTAATATAATCGTTAATTTATATTTAAAAAAGAATATTAACTGCATTCTACAATGCTTGGAAAAAGGAATTGAGACAGCTTTGAGCCAGGTATCCAGCTATCCAGAGATTCGGCATCACTGTCATTTAGATGAACTGATTTTTAGCGCGTGCTATGGCCAGGTTTCATACAGCAGAAGTCGAATAATAGGATAACTAGTCGAATAATAATGCGTTTGGATTTATAAAAAAAATGGCATATGTATAACAGCTTTTTACTTTTTATTATTATTATTTGTTACATTTTTACATACATCATCTTATTTTTCTATATTGCTATATTAATCATTATATATGCCACGAGGGGGCAGCCAATGACAGAGCGGCCTTGCACACATCCCTCCACACGCAGCACCCGAGACTAATCAATTTCTTGCTCAATAAAAGCAAATGCTTTTTTAAAAAAGTAGGTTATAAAATATAAAGTAAACAAAGCTTGGGCGCAGACACTGCGTTTGAAGAGTGGCTCTTCTTCACAATGAGGATAGAGGTTATACTGAAGGAGCTCAAGAAGCAAGAAGCAATATTTCAGCAGCTTTATACTGTTTTCTTTCTCTCTCTCTCTCTCTCTTTCTTTCTTCTCTCTCTCTTTACATCAACCCTCTTTAAACATACATTTACAAATGAATAAATATAGGCTTAGTGCTACAGATAATACGGTAATAGCAGAGATTAGTATTAGAGTAGTATTAGAGTATTAGAGAGTAGTATTAGATATCATTAGGCTGTTCATTACTAGAATAAATAAAAGTCGTTGACTGAGTCGAAATCTCTTCGAAATAATTAGCCCTTTTCAGGTGATGTTGCTGGACAAATGCTCCATCACCCACTCTGGGCCTTTAATAACTAGATTAACCCTTAACTGCACTGCAATCAATAAATAATTATGATAATTATGTGCATTTTAAAATCTTTCCCTTGCTCGTGCTCATATAAAGGCACGAGACTAATAATTTGGCCAGTAGTTCAACTGTGTCTGTGGAGATCATTGTAGAGTCCTTCGAGATAATGTTATGCTACAGTTAGGCTATGCTGCAGTTAGGCTACAGTCAGACAACATGACAAGCAGAAGAGTCATGGCAATGCATCTGAACCTAAACCTTGGAGAGGAATCAGAGTTCAGAGGGATCCATAATCTCCTGGCACACACCGGGCACACACCGGGCACACACCGGGCAGAGGCTGGTCATTACAGTGCAACAACCATGTAGTCAAATATATACAAATATGCTGAAAATATACAGGATGCTCGGTATGATGTACTGTCAACACGAGTCTTAATATAAGCATCGACTACAGCCGATTATAATCACTACAACAGTATTTTGGGAAACAAGTGCAAGTCCAGATGAGATTATCCTCTGTGTGAAATTAGCTATAGAGACAAAAACACACCCTGTTTGTTCCCACACAGTGCTTAAAACCTCACACTCTTTTTTCTCTGATCAGTAAAACTGGGATGAGATTGTGCATGAATTTTCACAGCAGTCTGGGAATCTGTGTAAACATCATCAACTTATTCAAGTTTTTAATCAATCTTATATTGTAACCTTTTTATTATTTTATTTTACCTATATCACCCAGCCCAACACGTGCGCGCGCATGAACTGTTTTGGTGCATGCATGCCTTCAAACTTAATTAAGTCTCCTGCCTCCACGCACTGGGTGAAAAGTGCTCCGATCCTGCAAGTCCATAAACAGCTCTGAACGCCCATTGGACACGGGCTGCTCTCTGGGAGGAGCACTCACACAGCCAAAAAGCCAGAATTATATTTTCGGTCCAAAAGGTTTCTCTGAAGTGACGGAAAGTGCGGGAAGTTCATAAGTTTGTCTCTTTTCAATGACTGCTACACGTTTCAGGGTTTTTGAACGCAACACACGACTGACAATCCCGCGCAGGTTATCTACTGACTACAGGTTTCTAAAAACAGCAAATCCAAAACAACTGAAGAAAGAGCGGACACTGTGAGCCTTTGGATGATTTGAGTAAAACTAGAACGCGATACGGAGAAGAGCTGGGAGAACTTTAGCCAAGTCCGCTCCCTAGTACCGTGAAGTGAGGGGCACAATGCACGCGCGCTACCCCGCGTCCAGCCCCAGTTCTCTGGGAGTTGTTCCCTACATCGCGGGCGAGCAGGGGTACTACCGGGCTGCCAACGGCACTGGCTATACCGGCATCCCGGCGCCAATGAGCATGTACTCTCACGCAGCGCACGAGCAGTACCCCGGAGGCATGGCTCGCGCCTATGGCCCCTACGCGGCCACTCAACAGCCCAAGGAGATGGTCAAGCCTCCATACAGCTACATCGCACTGATAACGATGGCCATCCAAAATTCGGCGGATAAAAGGGTCACGCTGAACGGGATCTACCAATTCATCATGGAGCGCTTCCCGTTTTATCGGGAGAACAAGCAAGGCTGGCAGAACAGCATTCGCCACAACCTGTCGCTCAACGAGTGCTTCATCAAAGTGCCGCGCGACGACAAGAAGCCGGGGAAAGGCAGCTACTGGACTCTCGACCCGGACTCTTACAACATGTTCGAAAACGGCAGCTTCCTGCGTCGGCGGCGCCGCTTCAAGAAGAAGGACGCACTGAAGGACAGAGAGGAGCGCGATCTCCAAGGCAAGGAGGCCCGGGCCCAGGCTCGCGACGCTCAGCAGCCAGTCAAACTCCGGGACATAAAGACGGAGAACGGAGCTTGCACGCCCCCGCGCTCCGGCACCCCAACCCTCGGTTCCGTGACTAAAACCGAAAGCCCGGACAGCAGCAGTGTGGCCGCGTGCGACGGGAGCCCACAGACGCAAAGCACACAGCAGGCCTTTAGCATGGATAACATAATCGCAGGGCTACGTGGGTCACCGCCGCAGGCTGCCGAGTTGCCCGCCTCGCGCGCTGCTTTACCGAGCTCGGTGCCTCTTACTTACTCGCCCCAAACACAGCCGGCGCACTACAGTCCTCCCTGCGGCCAGCCGGCCGTCTACCAGTGCGACATGTATGCTGGTGACCGCGGGCACGGGAACGAAGCCTTACCGGATTACACGAGCGCAACAAGCGCAGCCGCGTCCTCTCACGCGACCCTGAGCTCGAGCCAAGAGAACCAGCACGTGCAACAGAGTCGGCTCGCGCCGTGGTACCTCAATCAGAGCGCAGAAGTGGCGCAGCTAGGCGCGAGCTACGGAACACAACAACCAAGCTTTCATGCGGCGTTCGAGGCACAGCGGCTCGCGCTCAACTCCTCACCGGCGGCCGGAAGCGACGGAGGCTGTCAGACACCTTTCTCTGCCAGTCAGCCTCTGTATCGGGCCTCGGGAACTTTCGTCTACGACTGTAGCAAGTTCTGACCAAATATCACACGAGCCAAAACGCACACTTAATTTGGCCCTCAGACTTGCATTTCAATCCCAGTTTAAATAATTTAATGCACAGCTTTGAGCCAAAGAGCGGTGAGTACAGGAGGCTGAAGCAACTCCGGACTGCAAGGCCTGAAAAGGCGTGTGAGATTGCGTTTTTCCGGACTCGCCTCAGTAGGACTTTATATCACTAGATTAATTTATTTCATTAAGAATTAGATGGACCAACTTTCAACCAAATGTTAATCTTATTTATATGATACAAAACGGAACCTAACTGTGTACAAAATCTGCGATTTTTTTAAAATACTCGAAATATATTATTTGTTAAATAAATTCCTTTCCTGTCTGAGTAAAACGAGCGAGTGATTTCTCGGGTTTGCTTTCTTACAACCTGCAGTACCGCGCCGAAAAGGTTGTACTGTGCACAGATCATGTTTTACACGATTTATAAATCTCAGGTTTCAGGCCTGTTATCAGCTGTCAGTCTCACCATCACAACCAGCGAGACAAATGTGACAGAAACAGAAGCGTTATTCCTTTTATTAATTATTATTTTACATAAAGTCATAGCACCAGCCCAAAACTCATCAGAAAGCAGCGGGGGATTTACAGCACAAGTGAACTATTATTATTATTATCATTATTATTATTATTATTATTAGATTTATGTAGACACGTTTATATGAGTGGGCCTTACTCTTATTATTACTACGACTATCACCACCAGCACCAATAATAATAATAATAATAATAATAATAATAATAATAATAATAATATCTCACTAGAACAATTCGTTTCATTGGTATT